>NW_015625652.1:1108154-1108548 GCF_001515625.1 Sinocyclocheilus rhinocerous | reverse complement strand
TTGTTATGGCAACCGAGCGAAACGTTCAACCTGTTAGTAAAAGTGATGGAAAACCAGGAAACAAAAGACTCACCCATACAGAAGGAATTGGAAAATGAATATGCAGTAAATCATTTAATGTTCACATTGTTTTTGGATTGATACTGTTTATCATAAAGTTTCCCGCTACAATAACCGGGGGACTACTGACAGTTTATTGGCCATGTTACGTCACATGCTTCCGACGATTTGATTGACCGGTTCAGTTCCGTGTGTCTGGGTTGCCATGTTGGAGAAAGACCCGTATTACTCAACACGGATGTTACGTTTAAGAGTTCACAATTATCACAATTATTATTTTTAATGACAAAATAAAACTAAGTGAAATGGAGAGAGAGAGAGAGAGGAGAGAGAG
>NW_015625652.1:1105463-1108144 GCF_001515625.1 Sinocyclocheilus rhinocerous | reverse complement strand
GAGAGAGAGAGAGAGAGAGAGAGAGAGATAAATCTATTTCTACAGGCCCAGGAACTCTCACGTTAAAGTTTTAAAAATTATTTATGGTATCATTTCACCTTGGTAGTTATCATATTTTAACATGTTTTTAATCAAATAAAACTTTTTTTTATAAATTAAATACAAATAAATTATTATTATTATTTAAATATTAAATTTAATTATTATCAAATTAATTTAATGAATTTTTACATTTGTATATATTTATTTTTAATTTTTCATAATAATGATAATAATAATAATGATAATAAATAAATTGTTGTTGTGTTGTATAAATGCACATAGTATAAGTCAACTTTTCATTTGTATAGTTTATAGTAGTCATTACATGTACACGTGCATAAGGGGCACAAAGGCACCCTTTTCGTGAAATTACCGATTTTTTTTTTTATATATAATTCTGGATATTTTATCTGTTCATGCCCCTTGCAATGCATTTGCAGTTTTACCCAGCTATTTTAACCTATAATCCAGTGGTACAGTATGTTACATCACTTGACAAATGACTTTGTGATAGCAGAGAGTGGAGTGATAGTAAAAACAACAATATTTAAAACTATTTAAAAACATTTTTAACATGTTAATATGTTATCAATTTATTTATATATTAAAAAAAATGAATAATAATAATTGATTATTCTTTAACAATCTTATACCTTTAAAAACTACATGGAATACATTTCATCAGTATGTTATCACTTCTGGATAACAGATGATCAAACACCACCTTCCTTTTTTAATAAAACTTCCACGCACCATAACATTAATCAATGCATTCCAAAACCACTTACTATTCAAGCCCTCTTCTGACACTGTGTCCTGTACTGACCATGAGTCACCTCCAGGGGCAGTATTGCTGCACAAATCAGCCACTCTTACCTGTTCAAGTCTTGCATACAAATATTGGGCTACAACATTTGCAGACAGCAAATAATAGTCTCCCCAACAATATACACAGTTGCAGCTGCTGCTACTGCTACCATCTGAAATATCATTTCATAATCGAGCATATGCTGTATGAATGAACCTTAAGTGAGTGAAATCATAAAATTCCCTCATTCATCGAACATCATTTGCCTTGTCATTTCTGTTGCATTAGCCCCCTGATGGGTGCCCGAATGGGACAATCAGCAAAATCACTGCCGAGCTCTATCTGACTCTGTCTGAATGAGATAAGTGAATGAGTGATTAGGATGTGAATGCTTCCCTCCTCCCTCGTTTCTCATGTAAATGCACCCCCATCGTCCACCAAACGCACCCTATACCTTAATGAAGGCAGTGTCCTCTCCCGTCGACTTGACATTGGGATGCTGGTGTGCTCGCTGATAGGAGCCGGACAGGATCACCCCGTCCACCCCACCCTTACTGTAATTCATATTCATGCAAGGGCCTGTTAATATTTTGGTAGGGTGGGCATCTCGCAAAGGAGGGGCTCCATTACAGATAATTGGACTGACCTTCAGTTGTATTTCAGCGTCATACAGTACACTGACATTGACTGTCCTTCTGCAAACTTATACATTTAAAAGCCACATGGAGTACATTTCATCAGGCTCAGCTGTTTCGGAGATTGAAATGGCTCTGAGATTAATTTGTCAGGTAACTTTGAATACATCCGTCGGATTGATAACCAATTCTTTAGATTCTATAGCGATATGTAGTGCTGTCCTTCTAGCAAGGTACATGAACATTGCTGTCCTGATATACTGAATTGTTTTCAGAGATATAATTGTAACAAAAACAGCCAAAATATTACCACTCTCTATCATGGTTATTAGTTAATAAAACAAACTGAAACTAAAACATAAACCATAAAAAAATAAATATAATAACATACTTGAAATAAAACATTAACTGAATTAAAATAAAATATATAAAAACTTTACTGTATATATTGCAACATTTATTTTAATTTAGTTTTAACTTTAACTAAAATAAAAAAATATAAAAAATAGATGTATATAAAAATACTAAAAATGAAAAAAACAACAACAACAACAACAAAATGACTAAAACTTTAACTAAAATTAAAACATAAAACATATTAATTAAAACTATAATAGTATCTCAATGATACTAAAATAACACTGCTATCTATTTTGCTGTTCAGTCATAGTGTGAACATTTATTACATTATTAATTCATTTATATTTAAAAAAAAAGAAAAATATATATATCTGAAAAATAATAATTCATAGTCAATTTCGTGTCCCCTCTCCAGTCTCAAGTTTAAAGAAAAGAAGGATATAAACGTAGATTCCCCCTTAAATGTGGTTTAGATAGATAGAGAAGTGGTGAAGAAAAATGTGCCTGCACGTGTGAGAAGAGATGCGGCCCATTAGACACTAAGGCTGGCAGTCTCTCAGACATCATTTCTTCACTCGTGCTCTTCTCCTGGCCGATCAATTACTACTGCCTCCTGAAACGCTTTGGCGGGGGACACTCAAGTCTGGCAGCCCGCTTCATCATCAGTTTTCTGGGCTCGTTGCCTCAGGCCCATTTCTGCCACAGAGAGGAGGGGAAGAAGCTGTTTATGATGGTATGAGTGGGGACTTTGGCTATTGAGACGTGTGAGTCTGCTCCTGACGTGACACTGAGGTCTGTGGTGTGGACACACACACACACACACACACACACACACA
>NW_015625652.1:1071968-1105253 GCF_001515625.1 Sinocyclocheilus rhinocerous | reverse complement strand
TTATGTGAGATTTATTAACTTGTTTACCGGGAGGGACCTCAATTTAGGACCCCACCGTGACACGAGTCCCCACGAGTCTGTGTGTATTCAGGTTTAAGTCCCTACCAGAATAGAAAAACCGGTACACACACACACACACACACACACACACACACACACACACACACACACACTTGTAGAGCTTCTTCACTGTAATTCCTGCCTGAATAGACTCATATTATCTATAAGTGTGATTCATGATCTAAGTTTCGGTAAGTTTCAGGCCCTTCTGTTCAATTTTGTTGACCTGCCATAACATCTGTTGATGAAAACCAAGTGTTTTGGGAGAATAAATGGAGGATTATGAGGACTGGGCTGGGAGAACTTTAACTTTTAATATCCAGAGATGTCCGAAGTCATGTTTAAGAGCACTTGCTATTGCATTTCTATGTAATACAAAATTTAAGCATTAATATTTAATACCAGCTTTCTACCATGGTCAAATGGTTACAATTTAATAAGCGGTTGTCTAGGGCAATGTTTTCAAACAGGGGTCCAGGGACCCCAAGAGACACAAGACAGGGCTAGGTGGTCTAAGGAAAAGTTTAGAGAAAAACAGTTTAAATAAATAAATAAGTAAGGTTAAATAAAATAAATGAATTAAAGATAAGTAAATATATAAGTAAATAAATAAAAGAAAGAAAGAAAGAAAGAAAGAAAAAACTGTATAATAATATAATATACTGTAGAATACTTTCTATTAAAAAAACTTAATAGAAACTGAATACATTTCAAATAATATTTGAGATATATTACTAATTTTTCACAGTGTAAACTAGTTCTTTACACAAGAAACTGTATAGATGCCTGTTAAAGTTTACGGACCCCTGGCACATATGATCATATTTGTTGTTTCCTCTTCCTCTCCTCTTTGGTGGTTATTGCATAATAATCCAAACGTATGCAGCAAACAGAGCACAAAAAAGCCTGGCTAGGCTGGTGAAGCTGGTTATAGCTAGTTGTTCCAGCTGGTCTCCCAGCCTGACCAGCTAAGGAAGTGGCCAAAACCCTTCTAAAACCAGCCTGCTGACCAGCTATGACCAGGCTGGATGGCCAGCTAAAACCAGCCAAAACTGGCTGGTTTAGCTGGTTTTTTTCAGCAGGGTAAAAACCTATATATAATATATATTCATAATCTTGTCATCCTCATGTGACCTTCCAACATTAATTTGGTAGCTGCCATTCACAAATCCTCTCCCATGGCCACATGCGATAGAATAGCGACCACTGGATGCACACTTCGTAATTTCATCAGGTCAACTGAGTACTTTTCGCCTACTGTTTTATTTATACTGTCATTTCGGACATACTGTTTTCAGATTCTGTTTTTATAGCACAGAAGTATGCATGTCTGCTTGCGTGGGAAAACTGCACATCCAACATATTCCAGAAGGGGGCAGGATTGCTCTATGCAAGTGTTTTCAGCTGTAACAACCCTCACCACTAGAAACAGTCACACTTGGCTTCTGTTCATCTTTCTGCCCTCCTCTATCTATGGGATTTAGGTGTAATCCCCTGAGCATACAAACCTGCCCTCCAAACTCCTCCTTTACCGACCAAAGCCTATTGATCACCAAGTGTATCTATCTCAAGACCACTACAAAGGCGTTCACACACAGCCTGTCAAAACACAGCCTACTATGAGAAAATAGAACTGCAATATTCAATATTGCTAATCTTCACAAAATCACTTCATCTCTCAGAGGCCCTTCTCCAGTGAGCCATCCTGCCCTCGACGTTTCTCGAACGCTGGGTTTTCAGATGGCACATTATCGTGTCTCCTCATTGACCGGCACTTTGCAGCTCACCGTCCCATCATCCCTCGGTTGAGAGTGAGATGGGCTGCGAGATGCAGAGCTGGAGGGTGGCCCTGACTCCGGGAGGGACTCTGCACAGTAATTCTGGAGAGGAGGGTGTAAGAGGCACAGACGCACTGCCTTTCAGAGGAGAGGAGGAGAGGCACATTAATCATCCCAAGACATCTGGTCTTTCTGCTGCTTTAGAATTCTGTCAAAGCACTCCGACTTTCCCCCTATAGCTGCACAGAAAAAATGTTTAAAAAAAGAAAGTGGTGGTGGAAAAAAGCCCAAAATTGTCATCTTTTTGCCCTGGACATACTGAGTGAAATGTTAGATCTAACTATGATCTTCGCATCTCATTAAATTCCCATTCATATGTATGTGAGTTATTGACAGGTAGACTATAGTGAGCTTTTAAAGAAGGTGCAGTGATTGAAATGATTAGTTAATCAAAAAACAAAAAAGCATTTTTTTTTAACTCAAATGTGTCATACATAGCTATCATATTGATTCAGAAGATTTGGAATACAGTCACACAGTTGTTTGGAGCAACAAAAGGCTATGAAAATAACAGATGGATTTCCAATTTAAATCTAAAAAAAAGTATTTAAAATGAAAAAAGTGACTGGTATCACAAACTATATTATTGAATATAGTGTTTTCTGGACATATTTCATGTAGTGCTTTAAACATAGACCAGGCCCATTTAGGTGCACATATTCCATTGCGTCTTCTTCACTGTACGCAAATAACGCCATTCATACAGTGATACATCTAATCATAACACAATGAAATACTTAAATAAACGCAAGGCAATGAAGCATGTCATTTGCTTGTCTGTAGTGCTAGTAAAAGTTATAAAGATTTTGTCAAAGATATGGGCTGTGATGTATTTATGACAGTTAATGTTAGATTTCTTATGATAAAGATTGGGAGTTTGTTGTCTTATGGTAATGAATTTTAAATTACAGACACTTAAACACATTAGACAGTGATCTTTGACATTGAAGACATTTAGCAATATGTACTGTATTCTCTGTTTGTATGTCTCAAACAGTTGTGAGTTTTGGTGGCAGCGTTGCTGTTCAGAGACCAAAAGTTTCACCCAAATACCCAAACCTTTGATTTTCAAACTATTGTAGTGTCCACTCTTGACATGTTCACATTTTTGTCCCATGATTGAAATCCACTGTCCACTCACACCTCTATAGTGAATGTGTTGTACAGTAGCTCTTGAATTGAGTGAGGTTGAGACAGTTTTTCCTCTTACTAGATTTGAACAACTAATGGAACACTTTGGTTCCATTATGAGAAACTTCAAGCATTTTTAAAAATGTGTTGCAGCAGTCTTTAATATTTTCAGACTGGATGAATTTACATAGAACATCACAATGAACACTTTCGTATGTCCATTAGTAAGCATTACTCATTATCTGTCACTGTCTGATGCTTACGCATATGCATATACACAGGCAGATGTTTACATTATGCAAAAAATGCTGTATAATAGTTTATTGTCAGAAGTCTTCCTTTTTTAGATTTGGAGAAGTGAAATTGTCTTGCATTTGCATTAATTAAAGCAGAATTAATGAATGTAACCTTTCTTCAAGGAGTGATTTTAATAATGTGAATTACATTAGAATTAAAGGTGAAATGTGTAATGTTTCCACAACTACCAGCACCAAATGGATTTACTAATGTTTTAAGATATTTTATGTTTCCTGAATACTCCCCTATTGGTTGGACAAATTCAAATCACTGATTGAGCTAGTGTTGCTGTTGGGCTGGTTGTTGTCTATGCTTTCCGGGAAGATCAACCAAAAATACTTATAGTTGTTTTTGTGTTCTGCAATGTGATTTTGTTCGTTTAATAGGTATTGGTGCTTCTGAGGTACGATTATTGCCATGGATTATTCCAGTAATTTTAATAGGAATCCATGCAATTGGGAATTTCCTGTTGAGGCGAAAGATTTCCCCACACAGATTTTGCAATGGCCTCAAGTTGGTCAAACAAATTTGCCACGCTTACTAACAGAAAGTTGCCTGGCTTAAAAGTGACTTCACTACACCATATTAACACTAGACAGTGGACCTTTTGGTCTGCAAAATTGTACCGAAATTTTGCTATTGCCTATATATTTTTTTTATATGGTTGAGAAGTAATCAGGATAGGGGTAGGTTTAAGGGCTCATAAATATATGTATATCATAATATAATATGTAACTTTATATTATAAAATATAATGTAAAGGAGTTTTAAAGATTTTTTAAAAAGCTGTGCAATTGTAAATATGGTTGTTTAAGATGCTGTCAGTTTGTATGTATTGTGTTTTCAGTGAATATTCAAATATAAAGAAATGTAAATGTAAATGCTATACAAATACCTATGAATACTAATGAGATCAGGCTGCATGAGCTGGGATAGAAAAAATGCTTTAACAAAGAAAAACGGCACACTTCACCTTTAAAGCCCATATTTATAATTGATATGACCAAAGGTAGGCAAACGTTAATCACATTGCCGTAAAATGTAAACCTACCCAGGTCTAAAGTCCACATTCAACTTCATAGAGGAAGTTACTAAATTGTTTTATGGCATGTGATGGAGAAAATAAAAAAGAGAAGTGGAATAAAGTGGGCTATACAGAAGAAAAACTCAGAAGTGAAAGTTAAAATATCTAGTAAACTGAAAGTGCAAAAAGGCTCAGCTGTGGGGAAATAGTGGAAGCAAATGTGGTGGGATTTTTTTTTTTTTATAATAGAAGATCTTATGTAAAATCAAATGTTTTGAGAGTTCTGGCGCTGTGTTAAGTCACTGATGAGAGAGGCTCCTAACTGAAAAGTTCTGTGAGGATTATAGCGTTCTGATATGTAGATCTCCTCGATTTTGTTCTTGTTCCTGTTGAGCTTCACAATGACTCTGTCCATGTTGCTCATTTTGTTATGTGGATCATAGTATTTCCTCACTTCATAGGGAAGATCCTCAGAGTGTCGGTAGTGAAGGTTTCCTATGGTGAAGTACATATACGTGCGTTTGTCCTTCAGCGGAGGGAGCAGGAACCCGCTGTTATGGAACTCATGGAACCCAAACTGTCCAGCCACAGGGTTACAGAGAGCCACCATGTTATTGTCAGTGCACGTTTTTACATACCACTTAATTAAGGCAAGTCCGTGTCGGGGAGGTGGATATCCAAACCCAGTCTCCTTCAGCTCTTCTTCAGTGTTTAATGTTTTAATGGCGATGACCAAGATGGCAAACAAAAGGCTGAAATGATTTGTCATCATTGGATAAAGTCTGCAGGGAGAATGAAAGCAATTTAAGATCAAAACAGCTGGAAAATAATGACTGAAACATGAAATCATTTTAATTTGCCATTTTTACTTCCTTAATGCACAACCGCAAATTGACTAAAGACACATGATCTAATTAATTCCTAAAAAAAGTCAACTAAGGAATGTACCGATATGAACATTTTTTGCCAAAACCAATTACCAATAAATGACACAATATTAAAATTAAATATTATTTTGTCTAAATAAAAATAACATAAACACTAAAAACCATTTAAAATGCTAAAAAGTTCATTTAGAAAAACATTATAAGGTACAGTATGAAAAACTGATATTTTTTCATACTGAAAAATGGATATTCTGAGAGCTGCTAAAGATACTAACAATGTTATTAAATTTCTAGTGTTTTTAAAGTAAAATGAGTTTGTTAGCAGCTAATTTAAATGAAAGAAAGCAGAGCAACAATTAATATACAAAATTGGCTGATATTAATCCAACACTGACGATTACTGATATATTAGAAAATTCTAAAATAATCCGTTAATTGATACTACACATATATATTAAGCATCCCTAATTTTTCATGATTTAATTTGCTGTTTCAATCTGAAATATGTCATAATTTGGAAATAAAATTATTAGTGAATGCTGTTTCTTGTTGACTTTAACACACTTGTTTTAAAACCTCGTGACATTTTTTCTTTTCTTTTCTATCACCTATTTTCATAATGTTGGCATGAAAATAATATATTGTACCTGCTTCTCCTGTTGGTATTGTTACATATCCAGACAAACTATTTTTTTTCCAACTTAAACAGGAACATAGACACTTCTTCTAAAATTCTAGGTGAATAAAACACTTGCATCTCATTTACAGTTTTTGAAACCTGTGCTGAGGTGTTTAAAGCAAAGAATAACAGTGAAAATAGCATTCTGGATTAAGCGGTATTCATGTTAATTTACCTGAATGAGTCAGCAGAACGTGGGTGTGGAATGTCTTGAGGAGGCTGTGGATATTTTGGGACTAACTGTGTGCGTACAGAGTCTGTTCAGAGTATGTGGGCCCTTAGTTTGAGAGCTACGTTTTCTGCCGCAATTTTTCACCCTATCTAAGAGGAAGTGGTTAAATATGTGAAGCCTACATGACAGATGCGTTCTGCCCTGTTGCCCGGTCTCAGTTCCGGATTATGAATTATCAAAATGCATTCATCTTAATCCTAACAGCTCTGATTCAATTCAAAACACAACAGCTGTCAAATTAAAACACATAATGTGCTGACTGAAAAGAGAGAAAACACATTTCTTCTTCCCTACAGAAAAGCAAATATGGCATGCAATAGCCTACAGGTGATCTGTGCTTTGAGATTTTTTTTTTCTCAGAGAATTTCTGCAGGTGGAAAGTACAGTTTCTACTCACAGATTATGTCCAAAGCCCCTTTAAAGTCAGTTCACTCGTGGCCATTTTGGAAAACCCCCAGGCAGCTATTTTCAGTGCAACTCTTGAAATCAGCTTTAAAGTGTCAAATTTTTGTCAAGATTATGTTTCAATAGCATCTTCAACAAAATTGGACAACAATTGTATCAGATTCATCTAAAAAAAACGGCATTTTTTTCCAAGCAGGTCCAGCTAATGTATAATTCAGACTAAACAAACTATTCAAAATGTGAATGTCCCTGATATATTGGCATATAGATTTCACATCAAGCATATTCCATTATTTCCCTTTACTTTCACCATATTTTACCACAAATGAATAGGTTTAGCATGTGCCTTGATGTGGGCAGCGAACGTGACGGTTACTTTCCTGTACACATTGCATGTAATACAGAAATGTGGCTTTTCTCTTCACTGTTCCCTCGTTCCAACTCACAGTGTCATATCAAAGCTTCCTGACTTCATTACAAATAAATTATACTTTTAAATGATCCCAGCATGGCAAACAATCCCAGCTTTTAGAGGAAGGTATGAATAAAAAAACCGAGACAGGAAGGCAGAGAGATAGAGCAGGCATTAACATTTCATTTCTACAGATTTAACACCAAATAATGTTCCATTTTGCCGCTTTTATTTATTTATTTTGCCATCTTCCTGCTTACATTGATGCGCACATAAAAGCTCGCTGGGCTAATCTCCCTGGCAACGCGGCAGCTCTCGCTCTTGGGTAGTTTCTTTAATTCCTCTGGTGTATGTATACACGACTTTAGGGTCACACCGTATTAGTTCCCCCTGCCTCTGGGTGCTATAAGCTATCCAGAGCTGCACTGAGTTTAAAGATCAGTTTCTTCCATTCCGTGCTGAGTGTGACCTGAAGTTAACCAACTGAGCCTGACTGAAACGACTTGGTGGAATACAAACTATGTGGCGAATTCACTAAAAAAGAACTGCTGCCACTAACAGTAGGCCTATTGTTTGTTTGTTTGTGTGTGCTGTCTGCATTGTTTTAGTGGCCAACTCATTAATGAAATAATGGAAATTAGGTAACAATTGAATTCAGGACAATTTTGAGTGCTATAGTTTGTGGTAAATGCAACAGGCTTCCTAGTGCACTTTATTATACAGCCTTGCTCTATCTCTTTAAAATACATTTAATTCATGTTTTAATTGTGAAATATATTATTATAAATTATAGATCATTTAAAAAGTCTAGGACTCAAAATTCAATATTTGGAAGATATTTTACAACGGCAAAGATACAGCAATTATATTATGTCGGAAGTGAACATTATTATACTGGACTGTGTAAAAAAGGGTCTAGTAAATAAAATCCGTTTGACATTTTATGTCCAAAAATGCACACGTTTATAGAAACCTATACATTTTATAGATATATTCATTGATCATTATTTGTATACTTTGTATGTGCATTCCCTACTAAATCACAATCACTGTATATATATAAAAAAAAATTCTACATTTTTTGAACTCATCGTATACATTATTCATTTAAACTAATCAATCAAGAACTGCAACCATTTTGCATTGAATATGAATCACGCTTAAAAAGGGTGCGGGTGTTACTGCTTCTCCATCATTTGAAACAGCTGAAGGACACTCAGTTAGCAAGGAATATAAAAGTTAGTTTAGATCACTGTGGAGTTGAATAGTTTGATGCAACGGTAATGAAGTGATATTAGGAAGATGTATGTTGTGCACTCAGCGACCTAATGTATTTCCAACCAGCTACGCCTTCATCTGATGAGCCTACAGAAGAGTGAGCAGAGGCCACTTCTTGTTGCACTTATATTTACGTATATTTATATCTCTGATGAATTGATAGCCGAGTCCCACTGAGGCACAATAGGAACACAAGCTGGTGGATCCTTCAGTGTCTGTCTGCATTGACTGCGGGGGCTAGAGAGGCAGTAAAAACTCTCTTATAAGCGTGTTTGACACTTCTATCGCAGCATTGCCAAGCGCTCCAGGGTCCGCTTTATATTTTATCCTCTCTCTGCAGTGTCAGCCTGCACGAGAAGGCACTTTTTAAATTGCTCTGCACACTTGATTTACACTGTGTTTCTCCCCAATGAAACGAGTCTCCATCAAACCCACAGCAGAAGCCATGTATAATCACTCTTACATGTAGTCTCATATAATGAATCTTGAGTGCATCATCATATTGCATGTCTGATGTGTACTTATGCAGAGACAGGGAATGTGGTTGTAGGCTTGTAGTAATTATGCAATATACAGTACCTTGTATTTGAATATATATACTGAGTGTAGGGGGCTAGAGAGGCAAGCTTGACAAGTTTCTGCTCAGGTTCGGGTCAAGAAGCTCTATCATTTGTGAAGTAATATGATTAATTATTCATATTTCCCATGAGCTGATTCGTTACATATCTGTTAGCAATCCCATTTATTTTGTCATTTATTTAGCCATTATTCCAGTCTTCAGTGTCTGAAGTGTATTTTTCAGAAATCATTCTAATATACTAATTTTCTTAAAAAAATATTATTGACCACAAACAACATTTCAAATCAATTTCTATCCATTAAGTTCTTTCAGCCAATAGAATTGTTTTGGGGTGCTAAGAGAACTCAATTCAACTGGAAAGAAATGAATTGTCCATAAGATTTCAGTTTTCATTATATAACTTCAGGTTTGAGTGGATGCAGGTTTGTAATTAATGGCAAAAAGATAATAATAATAATTTTAAACAGCTTTTAATAGCTATTTTTACCATTTCATTTAACAATCAGAGAATCTGTGCATTTTATGAGGTGGCGATTTGGTGTGGATTCATACAATGTGATTGTTACAAAAACTTACGATTTTTAGAAAAAAAAGCAAGCATGAAGGACCAATCCTAAACCTAGCCCTCAGTGAGGCGAAAGCAGATCGGATGAAAAGGTACAAATTAGTTTGTATGAATTCCTGTAAATTAGCCACCAAATCAAGAATATGTAAAATAGCTAGCAGCCTCCATGAACCTGTATGTCCCAATTGACAATGTTTTACTAAAAACGGAAAGTGCATGATGACTGGGGACCAACTGTGTCAGGAAATATCTTCTACTCTGCACATTAGAGGTTGTATGACAAGTTGTATGACTAATATTTTATATTACGGTATGAGTAATTTTATCTTAAAGTAATGGTATACACAATCACACTGCATATATTCCTGATTCTGCATAAATGATCTACTTACGTAAAGTGTAACCTGTGAACATCAAGTGGTTCATAATTTCTTCAAACTTGTGCCTATTAAGCAGCAAGACATCAACTTTAGTGACGTATAGTCAACCTGATCTGTTTAATCGTCCTTCTAGTCTTCTTCTTCACTTTCTTTCTACTTGAGCAGAGGCCATAAATCAGGAATAACGCTGTCAAATTGCAGATTGGAAAAAAGTGAATCCTCATGACGGCTAGTTTTACACCCAACTGAAGCACAAAGACAGAAAACGAACTTTAACTACAGGGGGCTGTTTGATTAGTTTGACTGAAGCCAGGTGTGCTGCCCAAAAACTAGAGTCTAGAAACTTTTAGAGAATCAAAGAGTAATGAATGAAAACATCTTTGTCACATAGCGGCTCGTTTTTAGGGACAAAAAGGATGTTTTGCAATCATTTAATTCAAATGAGAGCTCAACCGACACGTGATTTCTATTCATCAAACCACAATTTGCAACAGGCCAGGGTGCCATTTGAACAATCTCATCATCGTCTGCGTAATCAAAGGAATACTATAATCTGTGCCATTTGGCAAATAACTATTAAAGTGCATCAAGCTGGTGAACACGAGTTAGCGAAATGAAGTCACAGCAAAATAAATAAAAAAAAGTATATGGATGACACATGCCAATTATATTCCTTTATATGGTGGGAGTGTATCAGTCCGTGTTTGTGTATCCCTGTGCCAGCAGACCATTAATTGATGGGCTTTTAGTGTGTGTATTGGTGAGAGAGAGATGTGGCGGAGTGGCAGGTTGCCAAGCATGTCGATGTGGGCAGATAAAAACAATGGGAGGAAGATGGGAGCGAGACCTCCCTGAGGCCAAGAGGGAGTAAGCTATAAAGAGATAAATGAATACTAATGGAAAGATGATTGGCATCGAAGATGGGACACAAATGGAAGGGCACGAGGACAGGGCAGGGACGACGAGTGATCATATAAAAAATGCTACAGCATTGCCCTTGTAGAGGTCAGTGTAAAAACACTAAACATTTTGACTCTGATTTGGCCGCGGTAGTTTGAATAACGAGGTGTTTTTAGGATAAGAATAAGAAACCCTGTAGGACTTGGTTTTTGGCTCACCCACCTGGAAAGATGCCGAGCCGACAACAGTGTTATTGGGATTCGAATCTAGGATTCTTGTATCTCCAGAACCTTTTACAATTAAAGTCTTGCAATGAAGTTTTTTGGTAATTTTTAATTAATTCATTTGTAAATGGAATTCTGTACACTGATCTATATTTTTATTAAAATAGTATCACTGATATATTAAAGGGGTCCTATTATGCTTTTTCACTTTTTCAACTTTAGTTAGTCTGTAATGTTGCTGTTTGAGCATAAAAAAGATCTGCAAAGTTACAAAGCTCAAAGTCCAATTCAAAAGGACATATTTTATTTAACAGAAATCACTTTTCAAAAACTACAACGAACGACTCGTTTGGACTACAATGCATATTTTCCGGGATTTGTGATATCACAAAGATCGACGAATGGGACGAGACCTGGTTGAGCTATACTAAAGAAGGCAACGAGTGTTATCACTATGTCGGAGACACGCTAGTTTTCACAAGGCAGACGAACTTAGAGTGGTTACAATCATCTGGGTTTAAATCGGTAATAAAAAAAAATATGTGAAAAATAATGTGTTTTTCGAACAACCTAGTATGAGAGCCTGTTCTAGTACACCCCCAAAACAAAATCAAGACTTTGTAAAAGAGCATAATAGGACCCCTTTAATTATAGTTTAGAATAAATTAATCAATAATTAATTATTTAATTAATAAATTAATTAATATTTTGAATTAGATTTTTAAACATTTTATAGTTTTCATTTGAATTTCAGTTCATTTTAGTAGTTTTGTTGTGTTATTGCCATTTTAATTATTTTTTTTTAAATACATACGTCTGTATACTTTATATTAATTTAGTTTTAGTTATTTTAAAATAAATGAAAATGAGAATTTTTTATTTCTTTTTTATCTTTTATTTTAAGTAATGAAAGTTTTTTTTTAATTATTATTGTTTTAGTTTTAGTTAACTACAATAACCCTAATACATATAATATTTTAAAATAAAATGATTCTTAAATACTTTATAATAAATACTTTATAAATAATTTAAAATATTCTGAAAATATTATGCATACTTACTTTTTAAAATAGCAAGCAACATACTGTGTAGTGCACTAAGTAGTAAGCTAGTGTTCCACTCGGAACATAGCCATACACTTGTCATTATTATAAAATGTTGCTTCTCCATGTATAGTGCGGTGACCCAAATAAACTAATGAAACTCGTTGTTGATTACTTTCATTGTCTTTTTTATCGATTAGCCATTGCAGCCTTCATTTATTCACAACAGACTTATTAGAAATCCACTGTGCAATTATATTTTGTTCTTAGGCAACACATGAGTGTTTCAGTTGTTATATGTGAAATGGTGTAATTCTGAATTTAGATTTTCATAGCAGTTATATTCAGTCATTTTCCCACTAACCCTGCCCAATTAATTACCACTCCAAGGGTCATCTAAGCCATGGGGTCATTTTTAATGGTCATTTGAATGCTGGGGCTTTTCTGAGCACTTTGTTCTGATGGCTTGAGAAGATCTCCACAGTATAGCAGTCATTTTAATATTTCTTTAAGAGGAAATTTATTACAGTGGATAAAGGGGTCACACATTAGAACTGGAGTGCCTGTTCAATATTTATCAATTTTTTCCCTCAAACTTTATTAGTTCATCCATGAGCTCTTAAGAATTCCCATTTTTATTATGAATTGGCACTAAGACTTAAAATTCATTATGGCACTGGCAAGTTGTCTGATGAAAATGCAATCTGCTGTATTAATTAATACCATAGTCACCCGTCAAAATGAATAAAACTGGTAAAACTTGAGGGTTGTAATAGGAAATGGTGCTGTAATGGTAATTTTTACAGCCTGGACATTTTTTATGCAGACTTAAGAAGATCAATGGAATGCTGGTTAGAGTCTATGTTTTACCCATATTGGAAAAGTTTTTTTTCCCATATTGGTGATGATCGTTGTTAAACTCAATCATCAAACATCAAACAGAGTAATCTAATGTGCTATCTTTTACCTCTAGGTCATTCCAAATCATTTTACAGCTTCCAAATGTTTCATTCCACTGAATATTGCTTAAAGGGGTCATATGATGCAATTTTAAGTTTTCCTTTGTCTTTGGAGTGTTACAAGCTGTTCGTGAATAGATAAGATCCCTAAAGTTGCAAAGACTAATGTCTCAAACCCAAAGAGATATTCTTTATAAAAGTTAAGACTGGTCCACGCCCTCCTAAAACACCTCGTTCTAACACGCTCCCACAGGTCTACGTTTAATGTTTTTGTCTCGTCGCTCCGGGACACGGCATCACAATATAGCAGTGATCCTCAAATCTGGCTCGCGAGATCTACTTTTCTGCAGAGTTTAGCTCCAACCCTATAATCAAACAAACCTACCTCCACACCTCGCTTTTCAGACCGATGAGATTTGTAAAAATCGACGCGTTTCAGAAAGGCGGGGCATAGAGGAGAAACAATAATGTACAGTATGTGGAAAATAATGTGTTTTTTAAACCTTGAACCGCATAAACACATTTCATTACACCAAATACACAAAATGAAGTTCTTTTTAGCAACATCATATGACTCCTTTAATCAAAGCAAACTCAACTGCAAAGATGCCGCAGTAAGTGATTATATAATTGTGGACTGTTTTGGTTTGGTTTAGAAGACCGTGCAAATTCTAAGTGACCGTATCCTTCTAACACAGTTGTCAATGTTAATTACATTCATTGTTTGTGACAGTAGTGGGTAACACAGGATGAAATGGCCTAACCATAAATCAAACCAATCAAGAGTCAAGAGGTTTCTTCATAAACTGTGACAGATGGTCTGAACTAGGATCAGGACTGCAGGTGCAGAGAGGTGCTTTACAGAGAGCCCTGTAAAGCAACACATTGTGGTTTTTATATTATATATAATATTTCTTTGTATATTTGCTTATATAAATAGCTAAACTTTTTTTATAATTGTTTTGTGTTGCTAGAGCATAAGTCACAAAAAAAGTTTAGTAACTACAATAGTATATTGTTGGGCATTTGTAGTTAAAGGTACCATTCATAAATCTCCATTCTGATTTTTTAACGTCATTTTTGCTTATTTTTGTATGATGTTGGGTCACTAGTTGATGTCCAATGTAAATATGGTTCCTGAGACAAAACCAGTTGAGAACCACTGCACTAAACTATGACAAACTCAAAAAGTATTCTAACCGCCCCCAGTTTTACTTAAATTAAATGGCATTTCCAGAATTTCCAGTTAAATTACAAGAGTCTATTTTAGACTCTTACATCGGTGGTGAATTCCAAAGGCGAGGACAGCGGCAGATGAAAGAAAGATGAGTTCAGTCCCTTTCGCCCAATGAAATCCAGCACAACTTAATCGCCTGCTCTTTCAACACATTCCACGCACTTTTTAACATTAGATTAAGCGATAGCTTTCTGAACAAAGTCTGAATTTACTGTCCAAAATGAGAAACACATTGATTTGTTCCTGTCGCTGAGCCTGGGCTTTGAATTTATTTTTAGAAAGAAGAAAATAAATGATGGTTAAATGAAGATATGGAAAGAAAATGTGTGAAATGTGATGAAGGAGGGGGGAGATGGTCTTTTGCCGCTAGGAAAACCTATCTGGCCCATTGAACACTTGAACTTCATCTTTATATCTTGCTTCTGGACCATCAATTACTGTTGGACTCTGACGTCCCCTGACCTCTGGGCAGAAGTGACCTTAAGTTTAAAATGAAAGTTTCAGAGAGAACCAAGCATTGTTAAGATTGGATTAATAAAACAAAAATGAAGCAAAGCAATGGGTGAGGAAATAAACGTGTAGCGTAGTGTAAGACTGTAATGAAACATCAACCCTGGAGCTGAGAAACAGATCAGTTCTGTTTTCTAGGACCAGTGCTAGACTGTTTATTATGGCTTTGTGTGCCTACTTTGTTCTCATCTCCCAGTCACAGTCAATTTTGGGCATTTTAGGCTGGAGATCTGTGGGGGAGATTATCTGAATCCCTGCAATTCAGAAACTGTCTTTGGTTTTAAAAGTGCAATATGCAAATATCAGAAGTTTATTTTCTGCCATTATGACTAGATGTTACATTCAGTCTGCACACCTGGCTTTAAAAAGCAGAGAGCAAGTCATAAATTAAGAATGGGACACACATATGAGTGCATTATTTTTCATGCAGTATATGGCATTATTAGTATGAAACTACTCCAGGAATAGAAAGTCTCAGTAATATTATAATAATAAAATTCCGACAAAGCAGAAGTAATAAAATGCTTCATAGAGAGAACAATAATTGAAGCATTTTGATACAGAACAAAACCCTGTTGCTAGACCTCATGCTTTGGTACATGAGGACACTAATTATTATTATTATTATTTTGTGTTTGCGATTGAAGAATGAAAAGCAAAAATGAAAATTAAATACCTGATGAACGAAAAGTGCTTCTCACTACTCTGAACGTCTCCAGTGTATTGTAGAAGTTTGCACGACATTAATTTGGCCAATCTTCCAAGCTGGTTTAAGGTGAGGAGAAGGAGAGAGTAGTTTGAACAGTGGGTGATGAACGATGTATGTGGGCTAAATTTCAGATCAAGTCTGTTTATCAGGGCAACATAATGTACCATATATTCCATCTTCACTTTCTGGCTCTTAGATAACGTTTTATTCAATTTAGTTGTGCTTCTTTCTTTTGATTAAAAGTTACTCAGCACAGTTTGACTTGTAGAGAATGGCTCTCCTTCTATTAATGTCTATAAAGTTTGATTTGTCTTGCATCCTCCTGTAGAATTAGGAGCAATGTACCCTGTGGCTTGGCAAATTGCCTGTCTGTAGACTTCATTTTGGTTAGTTTAACCTCACATGACAGGATATCTCTCAGAGGTAATATAGCGAAATTAAAATCAACTTTAGTAGATGTCAACAAACTGTGAATGCAAGCTCTCTCCAAGAAAGTACATTTAACAGCACTTTGTAGAGGTGTCTGATGAAGTTGAAGACTATTTGTACCTTTCCAGACGTTTGATTTCCAGCAAAACTAGATTACGACTCTCTTTTTAACAGTTCTGTCTAATAAATTACTCGAAAGAACTGGTATATGAAAAAGTATTATAGTATTTACTTTTCTAATATTAGTAATAGAAAGGCAAATGCTATAATACTTTCTCATCTACTGTCAGCATTCAGGATATACGCATTTATATTATTTAAACAAGTCTTTGAATATTTAATAAACATTTAATTTCACAAACCTTGCAGACTTCTAAAGTGTGCATCAGTTGACCACTACTTATTGTTTTATTGAATGACTGATTGTTTATATGAAGTACACATTCACAACAGAGTTTTGTTGTACAAATTAATAATGGCATTGTTTTTTTTTTCCTTTTTTAAGAATAGGACATTTTAGCCTGGAAAAACTCAGATTCTGATGAGATTAAGCAAATATTTATGCTTGACTGTATTGAAAGGGAAAAAGATGATTTTGAATGGATTTTGATGCATGCAAAGCAAAATTTCACATGCTAATTCTGATCCATTCTGTGTAAAGGAAACGAGAGCACACAAAGTCAAAGACATGAAGGAAAGTAGCGATTTTCCTTCTGCAAAGTCGCAGTATAATAATTAGTGGAAAGAATTAACAGGTGCAGCTATAGATGAGAAACATTCACATTTATCATGAGGCACACCTGGTAAAAAGAAACGTTATTAAAGCTTCATTGGAATGAATGAGTAGTGGAGAAAAGTGTTCGGGAAGAATAGACTAAGTGAAAGGGTTCAGATACAAGTGGCTCTGGATGTATTCCAAGTCAAGGACCACAATGATAAATTCAAATAGTTGCTCATTTTTAAGAAGTTAAATTTAATTAAATTCTCAATCAGAGAGGTATCCGCAGCTCATAAAGAGTTAGAATTGGCATCATGTGAGCCTGGCGCAGGTGTGCCTGTCAAACTCTCATGCTAACCTGCCGTCATTAGAGAGCACAGACTTCCAGAGCAGACAGTCTCAGCAGCTTCATCTGAGGGACTCAACAAACCCACACAACAGCAGGCAAATAATCGACTTCTGCTTAAGGGACAAAATATCACAGACTTTGTCTGTCTGTCTGTCTGTCTGTCTGTCTTTCATTAATTCATTAATTCATTAATTCATTAATTAATTCATTCGTTCGTTCTATCTATCTATCTATCTATCTGTCTATCTATCTATCTATCTATCTGTCTGTCTGTCTGTCTGTCTGGGCTATACAACCTTCAAACTTTACGACTTTTAAAGCTAATTTAAGTGTTGGGTTATTAGTAAAGTTTTTAAGTTAAAAGTTGTCAAATTTCTTTATTTGATTTCTACTTTCTTAAGTTCCAAATAAAATTGGAATTCTGTTTGCTACCTCAATTCGATGTCAATTCAAATTAAGCAATTAAATTGGAATTTAAAAAGACATTCTGAATCCAGTGCTGAATGGTGCACATCCCTGCACAAGAAAAAAACCCTTAACAATTCAGCTTTAACTTTTTTTAGTTTCTTTTCTTTTCTTTTTTCTTAATGTTGAGAAGATTAGGGAGCAATTGAAGAGTGAAAGTTTATTATGTAAAGACACTTTATTGCCCTAGATGACATGCTTTCATTAACAGCTCTTCTTGGGTTCGTATTGATCTTTGTCTTTCCTATTAAAACAAAGCCCACAGGCAGCATGTGAACTGAGTGCAGGAAGTTGATCTGTTGTCATTGGTGTGTGTTTATGTCACAGTACTTAAAAAAAAAAAAAATGTAATTCCTTACATTTTATATAGCACTTTTCTGGGCACTCAAAGCGCTTTACATAGATGGGGGAAATCTCCTCATCCACCACCAGTGTGCAGCATCCACCTGGATGATGCGACGGCAGCCATATTGCGCCAGAACGCCCACCACACACCAGCTTATTGGTGGAGAGGAGACAGAGTGATGAAGCCAATCAGCAGATATGGGGATGGTTAGGAGGCCATGATGGTCAGAGGCCAATGGGCTAATTTGGCCAGGATGCCAGGGTTATACCCCTTCCTGCTTAGCTTCAGTGGGCAACCAGTCTTGGGCTGCAGGGTGATATGGCTGCTTTGACAGTGAAGGCCCTGTGCTTCACAAGTCTTCTTGTATTGCATCAGCTGCCTTGTGGGCCCAGTATTCCTCTGTGTTACGTAATAAACTTAAACGGTGTATTTGATAGATCACAACATCAAACAGGAGTTTTTGATGAGCAGTGTCTAAAGCAGTTTCAGAGTCTAACTTTGTTAAATGGAGAGACTGATTGAGATGGGCAATAAAATCTCTCCCTCATCATATGTAATATACAAGTACACATGAACTTTGAGGACAAGAACCAGAACGAAATCTCCAAGGGTTTATTGATCCATCCATGATAGACAATCAAGACAGATATCATTCACTATGCATTTAGTGATATACTGAAATACCATTAAGCAGTGTTAAGATATGATGAGCCAACAGCAACTGTCAGCATTCGTTTCTGAAATTGCCTTTTCAGACTTATCACTTGATGCAATCGATGAGCTGAATAAGAGGAGATTAATTGGCTTTTCTACGCACTAAGAAACTTAAGTAACCTCACTTATTCACAGTCATCACAGCAGGCTGTTGAATACAGGTAGTGACAGCTATTATAAATGTGTTTGGGCTGAAAGTGGACCACCGGGATGCACCACTTATCGGTCACAATTAGGAGAGAATAGAAATCTAAGCAAATCCAGTCTGTTTTCCCCTTCATTTGACATTGTTATTTTTCTTTGATCTTAAATTTGTATAAATCCATAAACTTAATTTTTTTTTATAAAATAAAATAAAATGAAATTATATAACATTTCTAATAATAGTAATTATAATAATATATAATAATATAATGTACAAATATAATTTAATAATAATATTTCTGTCATGACAACTCTCGGAGGGATTGGCATGGTGATGTACATGACAATGTTAATGTATTTGGTCTTGGCAGAATAGATCTGCTACACTGCTGCTGCTGCTGCGGCAGAGCAAGTACCGAGACTTGCTACTGCCAATACATCCACAACATGCTGCTGTAAGCATGTAAGAAATATTGCTGCTGCAAATATAATATACATGAAATAATCCTTAGACCTATCGGACTGCACCATCTAGAGTTTCATGCCAGAACTCTGTATATAAAACATTAAGGTTAAAATTTGATCTTTTTCATGTGGTCTCAAACCTTTAGACCCACTGTATGTAGATATATATGGGTGCATAGTGTGAGACTGTGCTTTGATACTCATTTATAAAGAGAAGCTTCATTTAATCAACTTTCACAAGCTAAGGTCCACATTTCAGCTAAGGCAAATTTCTCCTCATGGCTGATTCCCCTCCGTGCACGGCATATAATTTGAATAAAACTTCCATCTGAGCTCTCCATGAAGGCCATCATCAGTTTGAATACAGGCAGGATGCGGTGATGTCACAGTAATGATAAATTTGCTTTGTTTCTATGGTGCTCTGGAGAGGGAAGGAAGCTGTTTGTGTCTCAGGCCTAGGCCACTCTCTTGGATCGTCATTTGCGGTCATGTCTATCTGCTTATTAAAAAGGAAAGGAGCACACTTAACAAGTGCAATCAGTGCGCATGGGCGGAGTTGAATGGTTGTAAATAGAGGGTCAAGTATCTTTAAAAGACCTCTGATTCATCTGGTAATTATTTAATCTCCTTCTTCATAGATCTCTGACATCTCAAAAACTCTAAGAAATATTACCTAGCATTACTGTAAAATTAATCTACAGCCGGGCCACTTATCGAGGTCGTGTAGGGTCACAAATGTGCGGTAATGGGAGCAGAGACAAACTAAATGACTTATTTTTTTAAGTACAACATGGTAAAAAGACCTTTAAATTTTTTTTCTTCCAAAACTCACTTGGGTTGGGCGACATGGCCAAAAATATGATCACAATATTTTCCCCATGCCGTACAATATCACAATATTCGTTAACCATTAATGGGGAAGGAAATGCTTTTTGTTTGTTAGACCTTGAGAATGAATGAATGTAACCATAACAGGGCCCCATGAAATCCATTTTATTTTTCTCTAAATCCTGTAATTTCCATTTTTTACTGGATTCTGTGTTTGTGTGACATTTTGATGATCTGACAAATTTATCATCAAAAATGAAATTAATTAATTTAATTTGAACAATTTAATGAAATGAAATATGAAAAAATAAAATATAACAATTTACCACAAAACATTTAATTTTTATTTTTGCTTAAATAAGATAAATTAAAACATATTAAAATATAAGATATAACATATATTAACTTATATTAAAATATCTTGGTTGTATGATTTTTTTTTTTAATTATAACAATATTATTACTTTGAGAAGTACATTCTGTCATAATTTCTTCAAGTTAAACCAAACTTTTATGTCCTCATATTGAGACAGCACTAAAAAAATTGTGAGTTTGTGTAGTAGATGAAACTACGCCACTCTTTCACACAGAGACACGCAGAACGTGCAGACTTATTGGCTGTTGTCAAATTTATTTGATAGGCTATTAGATTAATCCATTTCGAGTAAAATTGTCCAGATCAAATCATTGCTATTGACATAAATTTGATCACAATCTTGATATGATATTGTTTATTGCACAGCCCTACGTAGTCCTTTTCTATACACTTATTTCTCAAAATTGTTATAATTAAAGTCTGCGTGAACCGGAAGTTGCTGCCGACTTTATTTCAGTGTAGTGACGTATTTCCAGCTGAAACAGAATATTGAATAGAGGGCATGGTTTTATGTTTGCGCTCCTCCTCTCATCTCTCACTTATAGCAACCTAATGGTTGGAGGGGTGTGTTTAAGGATATTCTGCCTAAGCCGTCAAACTGACGTCATCAGAAAAGGAAAGCCATTCCAGAGAGGAAGTAAATGTTAAGATTTTGATTAAAGATTACGAAGACAAACAATTTTTTTCAGCGGATTAACTTGCACGGATTAATTGTTCACATCATTACTATAGCAATGTGCGCTAGTAAAGTAAATAAAGTCTATTTTGATTTCATGCGGACTTTAAAGAGGTTAATATTAAATATATATTTTTAAATGTTGCAGATTTATATAATTGTATTTATAATTACCTTATAAAGAAAAGGTAGTGGTGGGGCTGTGTGCTGTAAGCAATTTTTTTATTTTTATTTTTTTAATTCAAAACTGATTTCTTTTAAACATTCATCTTATTTTAGCACCATTGGACAGAAATGGTTTGGGACATGAAGTCCAGACAACATGATATATTTGAGGACTGAAAGAGAACAGATGGTTCAGCTCTCTGGACTGGCACAAACCTGTTGAACAGCATACTGTTTTTTTGTCTGAGAGACTGACACTTTTGAGCTGTCCAAACTATTTTGGAGGTCCAAATGTTGATGTAAAAACAGACAATGTTGTTGTGACACACAAGTGATCAGAAAAATCCATTTCTGTGGGGTGCCCAAACTCGGTTCTGGAGGGCCGGTGTCCTGCAGAGTTTAGCTCCAACTTGCCTCAACACACCTGCCTTTAAGTTTCTAGTATGCCTAGTGAGAGCTTGATTATCTGGTTCAGGTGTGTTTAATTGGGGTTGGAGCTAAACTCTTCTGGACACCGGCCCTCCAGGACCGAGTTTGGACACCCCTGTCCTAAACAATAAAAACATATATGTCATTGCCTGTCATGGGAAAAAAACTCTTTTTATTGTGCTTCATGACAGATGGGAGGCACAAATGTTGTGCAAGTCTCTATTGCTCCAGACATGCTGACAGGATAAAACTTTGGGATTTTGAATTTTGTCATGTTGAATATCGGGACTTTTAATGCTTTTAGCCACTGGATAGAAAAAAGGGTCTGTTTGAACGAACTGTTTGATAGATTCACAAGAGAAATAGCTAAATGTTTTCTCTTACAGATGCTGTTTTCTGTGGAGACTTATTGTTTATCATTCGTTTGTGTGTAATAAGCTTTTGCTCAACCCTCCTGTTAATGGTTTTATTGGCACTTTGTTTCTGTTTTTATCCTGATCTACCTGCCACGGGAATGCCATCAGCTTCAGTTTGGTAAGAAGCATCTGCCAAGAGAATAAATGCAAATAAATATGAATATTCACAGTAGGGAGTGTCTCATTAGAAGACCCTGCTGTCTGTCAGTGTAACTGATTCCCAGATCACTCAATGTGGTGGTTGGGAGCTTCGTCTTTCATTCTAATCTCTTTGAAGGACTAATCATTTTCGTTTTTAATTTAGATTTGGGGCGAGTGTAGTCATCAATCACAGCAGCCTCCTCTTTCAGAGCCACTTTCAACTTTTGAGGAAAGACACAAGATATTCACAGCTGACTGGCCAAGCCAAATATGCACTGTCTCAACTGACAATGACAAATGCAGACGATACAGAACTAGTCTTGATCAAAGCCACCACAGCATTTGGAAGTGACAAAAATGATGCAGTAGTTTCACTGGGTAGGAATCTCCTACCTGACCAAGGGTTATTATAGTTAACTAAATCTAGAACTATATAGATATATTTAAAAAAGAGACTAATAAAAATGACAAAAATATTATAATTTACACATTATTTACTAACAAATTACTTAAACTTTAACTAAAATTAAAATGTAAAAATAAAACTTAATGATACTAAAATAACACTGGCCTGACCTGAACTTGAAAAGATTACAAACAAACTATTGGGTATTGGATACATGTTGTTTTTTAAATGTACATTTCCAGATTTGAAACTGGTTTAGGTTTTGTTGTTTTATTATTGTTTTGTTTTTATATTATTGTTTTTATATTAATGTAATATATTGTTATTTGTCACCAAACTAGTAATATATAATGTATTACATTTTGGAAGTAACTTGCCCAACACTGTTTGTCACCCATTATGTCTTTATTATTAAATTATTCTAAAATATATTTAACTAAACACACTTATAATAAAAAATAATGTAACAAAAACATGACGTGCAGTTTATGTATTGTAATTTTTTTTGTAACTTTGGTAGGTTTCTTGTAAGTATATTTAGCTTGTCAGTATGAAAACAAAATAGGTTCTACAGACTACAATATTTAAAAACAATGTTTTAAAACAAGGCTTAAAAAGCAATAGTTAAGTTTTAAGATTTTTTGAAGAATTTTTGAATAGCAAATTTCTCAGGTCAGGTCTCAGATACTGTAAGGTGGTGTTGTTGTAGATTTACATGAATCATACAGCATACTTCAGAACATCAAATTATTATAAAGAAATATAAAACGATAATTTGACTGTTTATACTTGATCTCTGTTCCTCTCACACATTTTTCTTTTACTAATACTGATTTACATTATGGTAAACACTTTATTTTAAAAGATGTAAATATACCTTGACGTTGGTTGTATTACTGTAAGTACATAGGCCAAAAATATTATCACATGTTCATGAATTTTACAAGATGGTTAGCACCTTTGAGATCTTCTGGGTTAAACGCCAAATCTTACGCGGGGTTAAGTGCTGCCTAGTGCCACTCACCCATGTAAATAGGCAAAATGCGTACTTAATATGTACAAGAGTTAGACCTTCCTGGGCAATGTTGCTTGATCTCATTTGCCTCAGAGAGAGCAAATTAAATGACAAGCCTGTTTTAATCCTGAAACAACCTCTCTAATCCTCCTTCAGTGGTCCACTGAATCCAGCCAACAAATCTCCTTGAAATCAAATCAAAGCGGTCTCAGTAGGGACCTCAGGGGCACTGCTATGCCGTGCTCATTTGATAGGCAATTAAGTAACATAATGTTATGATTGTAAGGTTGTGAAAAATAATACCCGTGTGTTAGGTGTGTGAGCTAAGACTTAAGATGCAATCTTACACCATTGTATTTCACTGCCGAAACTGTCCTTTTAAAATTACTCCTGTTGACAGTATGATTTGTTTTCCTGTCCCCCCCCCATTATGAGTAACTTAGAAGCTTGAAGGAACGTCAAGATTTATTTGCAAAATGACACCTTAGACATCACGATCGGACTGACATGAGTGTAAAGAGCCTGAGACCAAATGAAGAAAAATGGCAAAGACTTTAAAAGAGGGGGAGAGAGGAATGGGAATGGCACTGCGGGGGAGTGAACGGATCGGAGAGACAGTGGGGATGTCAAAATGCTCTTATTTGTAGTATCAGATGTGAATAATAGTTGGAGGCTGACATGAATCAAGAGAAATGTGTGTGTATGTGTGTGTGTGAGACACCAAAAGTAATAGTGACAGAGAGAGAGAGAACACACCTGCTGAACAACTGGTTGAAGAACAGTTTTTACATATAATGTTGAAATTCACTGTAATAATGATAGTAATAGTTTTCTTATTTGTCTTACTTTTAAACATTTAGTTGTTCTTATTAAATCTGATAGGCATTCCAAAAGTCTTAAAATACAGTTAAAGAAATACTTCACCTAAAAATAAAATTTTGCAAAAAAATTTATTAATTCTCCAGCCATCTAAGATATAGATGAGTTTATGTATTCATTTTGACATATTTGGAGAAATTTAGAATTATATCACATGCTCACCAATGGAGCCTCTGCAGTGAATGGGTGCTGTCAGAATGAGAGTTCAAACAGCTGATAAAAACACACAATAATCACAACAATCCCATACAATAATTACTGTCTTGTGAAGTGAAAAAGCTTATAACTGTTGCTTCCAGCTAAAATTTTAATGATGTGGAATGGAGGCGGAAAGCCCAATGAGATCATGTGTTGATGTGTTTCCTTTGTACTGCATATGCCTCTGAGAGCAAGATGTGTCATCAATGTTTTTGCTCTGTTTTCCCAGAGGTGGGAGACTGTACATTTTAAATCTGTATATCTGTATGATATTTGGCAGCTTTGACAACATTTGAAAACACTAACAGGGTGGTTTCATAGGAAGGGACATTGTCATTTGTTGAAAGCATTTGATTTGAAAAAAAAAAAAAAAAAAACTGTGTAGGCTAGTGCAGGATGAGTCATCAATATTTTGGTCTGTGTTTACTGGATAAGAGAGACTGTACATTTGTGTATACAGTATATGCTTAAAAATAAATGGTCAAAATTTAGGAATACACTAGCATATAAATGACCTCAAAACTAACACTCATGAACTAAACGGCATAAAACATTGACATAACATTCACTGAATTTAAACAATTCTGAGAGCTAACTAGCAAATATATGTAAATGTATTCTGGCTACACTGTGAGAACGTAACAGACTCTCCACGGAGATCGTCTAGATTGCGGAGAGGTCATGATGAACACCGCCACGCGTGAAATAAACAAAGACCGGATCAGCTCGAAATGATTTTTTTTTCTCGTACCACTGCCCTTCTGTTCATAACCGTTCAGCTCGTCTGCATGTACTGTTATTTCCATGCTTGTGAATTCTGCGGTATCCTCCAGCAGCTTGTCTAACTCCTCTGAAGTGTGAACAACCGCATTTGAAAGATGAGGCATGAATTTCCGCCATGGAAAGGGCCACAGACCGCTGGATTATGATTGCTGTGGGCTTGCTTTACCACACTTTGTTACTGCAAAAACAAACTCAGAGGCCTTCAGCAAGAAAAAAGAGAGCAGAAAACACACACAAACCAAGTGCTCCGAGGGAAGAACCGTGTAAGACCTGTGCTTTTACTTCACACATTTTTGAAAAGGCTAAATAAGAGCAAATCCCAGCATATTTATATTTGTAATATTTCAATAATCAACCAAAATTCAATCTGAACTTGACAGCCAGTGAGAACTATGCATTTTCATTGACATATTGGTGGGTAGATGACACAAAGTTTGACTCACTTGGACTGACTGACATGTGAATAAGTGATTTGTGCCACTGCAATTAAGAAAAAAACTCTACTTAATTTTCAAAGGCTAAGTTGCATCTAAAATCCACTCAACTCAACTAAAAAAAAAATTTAAAATTTAACGGGGCACATCTGAATGGCCATGAGTGTGGATACACTGATTTCTAAAAATGTTTTTATTTAAAAAAATTGTGCAGCATTTTTGCTCTTTTGTAAACAGATTTTTTTCAATTGTTTGTTATCTTTCCAATGAATGATGTCTGAGATTTTCAGGCAGGCGAGGACACAGCGTCTTCAGGTCATTTATGGAGACAAGAAATAGGCACACACCAGTTTGCAGTGCTTTATTGTTTAAGATAAGCACTGCTAAGAGAGGGAAAATTGTAAATACAGAGATGTTGTTATAGAGGCTATGTTAGGGCTGATAGTGCTGTAATGATTGAAATGAAATGACTGAAATGATTGCTGTATCATTTTAATATTTGAGTCGTTTTGTAAGACCAGATTGAAAATATTTATAAACAGTAAAATATTAAGCAGGACAGCTGTTTTCAGTATAATAAGAAATATTTCTTGAACACCAGTAAGGATTCTGCAGTCCAGATTTTGCAAACACAACAATGTTACTAATGTATTTTTCCAAAAACACGTTGGAAATGGTTGCCTTCTGATTCACATGCATATACAGATTAATACTCTTTCAGATAATCACATCAGCTGTCCCTATAGTTTTACTCCCAGCACCGCAGCTAGTTGAATCAGTCCAGAGTCATTTCTTTGTTTTACTCTTGATCAATGCCTCAGGGAGGAGGATTTGTTTTATTCTGCACAGAAAACCCTTTATCTGATCTGCTCACTACACTCTGTTAAGACTCACACTGAGCTGCTGTTATTTTAAGGAGAGCCCTCCAAGATTTCCTCCCTATGGTTGGTGTTGTGTTGTGGCGCAGCCTGAAAATAAAAAACATAAAAATAAAAATGAGATTTTTATAACAACCTGACAATGCAAGGAAATTGTCAGGTTGCTTTTGACATCAAAATGCAAACAGACAAGCATTTACATACAGAGCGAAATCAAGGTAATGGGAGCAAATCATGACTGTTTCAGTCATGTTTTGACTGATATATACTGAAAGAAATGGTAACCTAAAAATAGTACCATCTATATGAACTGGTCTTAAACATATTATTTATATGATATGATATGATATGATTTTTTTTTTAAGCTTTTACTTGTCTTGAAAAATGCGGTTGCTAACAAGTAGCTAAATGGGACTGCAGAAGATGCCTGGAACATTAAACATCATCAAGCTGAACAAGTAAACTTGTCTCATACTCACTAGTCCGCTTTCAGAGCCTCACTTATAATCACAAACTATTCTAACTCAGACTTTTATGGAAAAGTCATGCAATCAAAGTCTAGTTCATTTAAAGCTTTTGTACTTCTGCCAATTGTATTTAGTCTTCAGAATTCATAGAAGTTGTGTTCATTTGCGAAGATTATCATGATGAATAAAACACGTAAGAATCATAAACTTTTGTTGGTCACAGCTTATTTTCTGCAAAAATCCAAAAGTCAGTGGAAAACTCCTTTAGTGTTTTAACTTTCAGGTTGGCCTACAAAAATACAACATCACTGCAGCAATTATTGGTATTATTTCCTGGTAATGTACAGGAAACGAACTGATATAGCATTTTTATAAAACTGTTAAACAAACAAAAAAAGCTTTTTTTTTTAAATTCAAACATTCAGGTCAGCTGATTTTTTTCAGCAACAATGCTGAAATGCTGAATTTTGTGTTAATATTCTTCAGAATAGAATTCGATTCAATTTCAATTCGACAAGAGTTTTATGAAACTTATCATTAGGAAATATTTTAATTGAAGTAAACTTAATTCTTTAATATTTGGAGGTTAAGTGGGGATTACCTTTTTACTAGTAGATAACATAGCAAAGCACATTGAAAGGCCTAATGGATCATATTATGCTGTCAGCTGCTATTGCATTCAAGTACTGTGGGCGTATCAATTAATGTGAATGCACTTGATGTGAATACAGTGCATGATATTTGCAAAGCAACTCAAATGATTCTCACTTCTTTGCCCTATTATTGTTATTATAACTTTAAGTAATTGATTTTTAAAAGGTAATACTGGCAATTTCATTTTAAATGTACACACTTATGGACTTTTCCCGGTAATTGAAATTCAATAATCTAACATATTAAACCTTTACAAAAAACAAAGAAAAGAAAAATCAAATAAACCAGAAAAGACTGGTTGCTTTAGAAGAGATTTATCCAAGCTCGATAATGATTGCAGCATTACAGTAACTCAATAAACCTGATGTGACTCCAGCTCAACAAAACAAATGTTTTTCCTTACATAATAATGCTTAAGTCTCTCAGCAGCTTGGGCTTCAGTGAGAGTAGCTGTGTTTTTCTTCTTCTCTTTCTGCTGTAGGCTCTCCGTCCTGTTTCGATTATACAGATTATAGAGAAAAAAAGAGGCCAGGAGATGAGGGCTCTGGAGATGAGTTCTTCACTCCACAATTCAGCTGGTCACGTCGATTAAGATGTGAACTTTTAGAGTTCCAGCAGTTCACATTCAGCTCAGTGGGCCTTATCTGAAATTAAAAAACCCTCCCTTTTTCTTTCGCTTTGAAGTTTCTCCAAGCCACTCAAACAGTTTCAGTCAGAGGATTGGAAAGCTGAATGAAGACTTTGATTTCTGGAGCTGGTTTTGGTCGTCGCTTTGAGTTATGCACCGGATGATCTGACGAGGAGAAACAAGCATTTCACCGTTGCTTTAGCAGCCCCACCTCTTTATTACTCTCCACAGCCTCAGCTATTGGTTGGATTAATAGCCACATGCTAATTAAAAGAGGTTACTGTAGTTCAGATGTCAGAGTTGTATCTTAGTCAAGAAGTTGTATCTTCTTAGAACCTTGTCAGTCGTTCTTCTCAGAAATGTTATATCACTGATGGACTTGTTGTACCAGTTACTGGTCAAAGCATAAATATATGCCAATGTATTCAGGGACCAAAATGAACTTTTACTACACCTACTAATGGTAAGAACATTTTGATTATTATATTATATTTCTCACCAGCCATGAAACTGTATTTTGCATGATTTTTTTCTTTTTAATATAGACAGGATTAGATATGATATATTATGAGATTTTTTTCCCCTTCGAGTTGTCCCAGCCACTGGTCTTATCTAATAAGCTCCAACTGCAGAGTAACTATTTTATTTACTCACCAAAGCCAGTTTTTGCTTCTTGGCGTATTTACACAAATCACGAGCTGCTTCATTTGAAAAAGGAAAATACATTGATTTAAGATTAATCGCCCTGTACTCATCCATTAACCAGCTGCTAATAACTAGTCTCAGATGACATTGACTCACAAATTGCCAAGTTTACAGGTAGTCCGTTGCAGATCGCTAACCAAAAGTGTCACTGATTAATCATACATGCATAGCATTGATTTTAGAGTCACCTGCCACTTAATAAAAAAAAAAGTGTTTTGTCACTTTAAATGCAAGTGTGATGGCTAATCATATCACAACCTTTAAAGCACAAAGAAAAAACTAACCTGTAGATCATCTTGATTTTCATCAAAGGCAAAAACACATGAGTGGCTGAGGGCGGAAAGAATCTATCTATCTATCTATCTATCTATCATGTGAAAAAAATCAATTAAACTTAACTTTAGAGATAGTTCACCCAAAAATTTTAATTCTGTCAATAATTACTCATCCTCATGATGTTCAAAACCCTCAAGACCTTCGTTCATCTTCGGAATACAAATTAAATCCCAGAGCTTTCTTATCCTGCATAGACAGCAACTGAACTGCCACGTCCCAGAAAGGTACTAAGGACATCGTTAAAATAGACTATGTGACATCAGTGGTTCAATCCTAATTTTATGAAATTACGAGAATACTTTTTGTCCACAAAGAAACCAAAAATAACGACTTTATTCAACATTTCTTCTCTTCCATGTCAATCTTCGACGCACGTTCATGAGAGTACCATGACGCAGCACCACACGCATGCATCGTGGTACTCTCATGATCGTGCATCGAAGATTGACATGGAAGAGAAGAAATGGTTGAATAAAGTTGTTATTTTTGATTTCTTTTTAAACTACTGTAACTTTACAAATAATGATTTTTAAAACTATTCAACATTCCAAGTTTGTCTAGTTAAATCTTTGTAAAAAATTATTGATCTATCAATAGCACTTTATTTTACAGCCCTGTTCCGCTTGTACATACTATGTACTTATTATAGTAATTACAATAACTGGGTAATATGAACCTATAACCCATGTGGTTACCTTATAGGCTATACTACACAGTACTTTCTTGAGCAAGTACACTGTATGTACACTGTATGTACACGTACTGTAAAATAAAGAGTAACCGATCTATCTACAGGTAGGCTTATACATTTTCAAATCTTAAGGCTTTTTAAACTTTCAAATACAATTTCAATCAACCCAACCCAATCCAATCCAATCCAATCCAATCCAATCCAATCCAAAAGTTTGTCTTGACAAGTTTAGACTTTTCAGTTACAATTATATGAATTTCAATGAATTCATTTGATTCTACTTTTATTTGATTTGAAATTGAATCCTGTTTGCTACACCAATTCAAATTCTGGAACTGAACTGAAATGAAACAGGCATTCTCAATAAATTTTTGAACAGTGAACAACCCTGCTGTTCCGGACCAATTTTGATTCCAACTCTTTTTTTTCACATTGTACTTTTAAATCAAAACTGGTACGTTTGCACAATCAACTTGAGTTCCACCATAAGTACAACCTGAATCTCCTAGAGTTTTATACAGCAGGGAGTAGGAGATCAACACACAGACAGCAATACTGCCTCTATCACAGCAATATCGCAGGCCTTGGCAGAACACCAGGTAGAGAAAATGTATCCTAGTGGAAAACTTCAGTGTGTGAATGCTCAGAAAACAAATTCTTTTCCAATTTCCTATTTTCTATTTCATTACCTCTTTCAAAGATACCAATCCGTCTGGAATGGTGCGAGATGCTATTTTGAGAAATATGAGAGAGAAATTGGACAGATTGGTTTAAGTAGATCTGTCATAGCCTGGGGGATAAAAAAAACACACCAGCAATTGGTGGCCTATGGAACCCATGCAAAATGGCGCAAGAATTTTGGCTGGCGTTTATGAGCAGTACAGTGAATGTGGTTTGTTGGGGACTAGACTATTGGAAAGCAACGTTCACATCTCAAGGACATTGAGCTCGCTAATTACAGTTAACCACTGCATTTGGCACCATCCAATGAGGATATGGTGGCATCAAGCCACCCTCCCAAACAACAGGAGGCGCCGGTCTCTGAATGGCTGATGTCTCGGTGTTCAAAGGGGGAGAGCGTTTGGCTTGGGAATGTCTATTGGGACCTCCTCTAATTATGGGCAGGCTGCCCTTAATCGGTGGTGGTATGCTGGCTGTCCTTGCTTTGATAGCTTGTCTGGGTGAACTCTTGGTAAGCAGGGCCAAATCCAAATGTCCAGCTGTGCTTGTAAGAGGATATTAGCATTAGCAGTAGCTTATGTTCTTTAGGGATGTCTGCTGGATTTCATGCTTTGTTTTAAATCGGTGGAGATATGTACAATGATGGACATGTAGCACCTGTCAACCAGATGACTGCAGCTAATCAAATATGACATATGCCAGTCACACATGATATGACCTAAATAAAAATGCAATTGCCAAGAGCGTGTATGCAGAAGGGAGAAGACAACAATTAAAGCATGTCATTAGGAAGGTTGTCTCAAGCTACCTCCTCAATGCAGTCCAAAGATATAATGTTGTAAATTTGTATTCATGCTAGTTTCATATGCGTTTGAAAAAACATTTGAAATTTAAGGATGTCAGGTGGTGTAACAATAACTAAAAATATATAACATTTTTATTGCACCTTGAATAAGTGTATACATCTTAAATACTATATATATATATAGTGCACAATTTTCCACACCACAATCTGTCAAGCACATCTTATCAGCAAACATACGCTCATTCACATCCTTCTCTTCACTCTCTGAGGCAGAAGTATCCAAACTCATTGCAACCAGTCTGGTTTCAGAAGTGGACATTCAACCGAGACTGCCTTGCTCTCAGTTGTTGAAGCCCTAAGACTGGCAAGAGCAGATTACAAATCTTCAATCCTTATCTTGCTGGATCTGTATTTTTGACATGGTTTGCCACCAGATCCTCCTGTCAACCCTATTGGCAACCAAGTCCAGTGGAACCGCACTCCAGTGGTTTAAATCTTACCTCTCAGATAGGCCCTTCAAGGTATCTTGGAGAGGTGAGGTGTCCAAGTCGCAACATCTAACTGGCTCATCAACCATAACTCCTTCAAAAACAGCTAGAAACCTTGGAGTTATGATTGATGATCAGCTGACTTTCTCAGAACACATTGCTAAAACTGCCTGGTCCTGCAGATTTGCTTTATTCAACATAAAGAATATCAGGCCCTTTCTTTTGGAACATGCTTCACAACTCCTTGTTCAAGCTCTTGTTCTGTCCAGGCTGGACTTTTTGCTCATGCTCTCTTGGCAGGTCTTCCAGCCAGTTCTATCAAACCTTTACAATTAATCCAGAACACGGCATCAAGATACATTTTTAATTAACCGAAAAGAATGCACATCACACCTCTGTTTATCAATTTGCACTGGCTACCAATAGCTGCTCGCGTAAAATTCAAGGCATTAATGTTTGCCTACAAAACTACCACTGGCTCTGCACCCCTTTACCTAAATTCATTACTTCAGACTTATGTGCCCTCTAGAAGCTTGCGTTCTGCAAGTGAACGTCACTTTATTGTGCCATCCCAATAGAGGCACAAAATCACTTTCCGGACTTTTAAATTAAATGTTCCCTCCTGGTGGAATAACCTGCCCAACTCAATCCGAGCAGCTGAGTCTTTAGCCATATTCAAGAATCGGCTAAAAACACATTTCTTGTTGGTGCCGATAGCCTTGTGGGCAGCGTGCCGACATATGGCACAGCTGCGCTTCGGGTGTCCCGAGATCAAATCCCGCATCATGGACCTTTCCCGCTCCTACCCCCCATCTCTCTCTCCCACTCTCTTCCTGTCATATCTATACTGTCCTGTCATAAAAAACTAACCAAAAACCCCCCACATCTCTTCCATCTTTATTTGACCCTCTAACTCTAGCACTCTCTATTCTAATTCTATTCTTAAAAAAACTTGTCCCTTTTAGACTTGCACTCTATTCATTTACTAACTGCTTGTTTTCTTAAAAAAAAAAACGAACATTAGCTTTTCTAATCTTTTTATATTCTATCTATTTGTTTTCTTTTTATTTATTATAAAATTAACAAAAGCAAAAAAAGGCCTCTAACACTAGCTTGCTCTATTCTATATGTTTTCTTTTTATTTATTATATGATTTAAAAAAAAACTTGCTACGTGTACTGCGTTAAGCTAACTGAGACTTGTTATAGCACTTGCATATCATTGCT
>NW_015625652.1:1071644-1071897 GCF_001515625.1 Sinocyclocheilus rhinocerous | reverse complement strand
CGCAAACACACAAGGAATTTGTTGTGGTTTTTAAGAAGCTCTTGGTGCATACATGCATATATACATACATATCTGACATGAGAACAGAAACATTTAAATAAGACTTAACAATAAACAATAATGTGTATGAATCTGGAACAGAAGATTTATGTACAGATTTGTGCATTATTTACTCTATATATACAGCTGTATAAAAAATGTGCATATGTATTTACATAGTACTTGAGAGAGAGGCAATAATAAGAGATGGAGA
>NW_015625652.1:1049759-1071534 GCF_001515625.1 Sinocyclocheilus rhinocerous | reverse complement strand
AAGCAAGCGCTGGCAGAGATGCCGGAAGTATGGCCCCGAGACGCAACGTCTCGTTCCCTCGAGGAAACATGGTTACATACGTAACCTGAGAGAGTACGACAGGCCGTGGTGTAGAGGAGGGGACCTTAGGAACATACCCCGCTCGAGGGTACAGAAACGCTTTGGTCAGACCGGGCGCAAAGTCGAGATAGGAAGGGGCCACTGAGAGGGTCTGCAGATCCCCCACTCTCTTGAGAGAAGATAGCGCCAGAAGAAAGGTAGTCTTGATAGTCAGGTGGCGATCAGAGATCTCCTCGATAGGCTCGAAGGGAGGCCTACAGAGAGCTTCTAGCACCACAGCCAGGCCCCATGTGGGGACACGAGATCGTACCGGAGGCCGCCCGGCCAGAACGGGGCTACTAGCAGAAGACGGACCCCATCCCGGGCGCACTCTCTCCAGAACTCCCGGGAGCAGAGCAGATCCAGTGGAGCTGGATGAGTCAGAGAGAACCAGAGGGGACAGTGCGATGTCATCTGAGTCGCAAACAGGTCCACCTGAGCTGGGTGGCGGCTTAACACGCAGAAAACGCTCATCCAATTTACTCTTCTGTGGCTCAGCTATTTTCTCGGCAGGTAACTCGTTCAGGTCTTCAGCCAGTTGTTGATCGGCCTCAGTGCTGGGTGATGGGGTCTTGTAGCTGGTGATGACTTTCAGGCACGTGATGTGCTGTCTATATTTAGGCAGTTCACGGGTGAGATTAGCTTTATTAAAATCCCCGAGAATGATAACGAAAGAGTCCGGATAACGCTGCTCTGTGTGTGTCATTTGATCGGCCAACAGTTCTAGCGCCGCGCTTACACGTGCGTCAGGAGGAATGTATGAATACTCGGCAGCGGAGTCCTAAAACCGCGCTGACGGAGTTTCATGAGCGTGCAGGCGCGCTTTCCTCACTTGCGTCGCCTGGAGCGCTTGTATAGGAACGCAGCTCCTCTGACTAAAATGTCCAGTAAAACGTCTGAATGTTCAAACGTCGGCAAAAAGTTATCTGGTGTGCTATTCCTTATGTCCAAGAGTTCGTTTCTAGTGAAGCTGATCGGAAAAAACGTTGCTTAAGACAGGACAAACAAACAAAAACAGTAAAAGTACCAAGGAGCAACAAACCGAGGTGGCCATGTGCAGCGCCATATTGAATTTATATATATATATATAAATCATGTTAAAATACACAGTTGTTAATTTTTAAACAATATATATATATTTTTTTATGTATTTATTTTTACAAATATAATTAATTATTAATTCATTTATTAAGTTCTGGGGGAGTTGCACCGCATGACAACATACGTCAACTAAACTTTTCTTGTCATAAAATGTTCATAATTACCATATGTTAAGATTTTTTTAATCGCTCTTGACAGACATATGGGTGTGCAAGGGTGCTCTTTATAATTTTCCTCTTTAATTTTTTTTCTACATGTTTTTTAAAGAAATAATGGAACATTATGTCAAACTACTTAATAAGGTTTTCTTTTTTGTTAATGAGGCTTTTTTTCTTTATTATGATATAACAGTTGTACCCTGACATTTTTGTCTTTTCAATTAAAAAACGAATAATATGCCCATCATAGAAGAGATGTTTTCAAGTCATTATATTAATAAATATCATTTAAATTTTTTTTTTTTTTTAAATAAATTAACCAGTACGATAGAAAAAAATGAGCATCATGCCACTGGCCCACCTTTCACTTTTTTTTTACTTTCACTTCAATGGATGTCTAAACACTGAGAGCACGTTAAGATAAGCTTTCTTAGAATGAGATCCGATGAATATTAATAAACGTCTGCGGCCCGCACCTAATGCCAATTCTGAACCGAAGCATCATGGGGAAGTGCGGGTGCGCCATAGCAGATGGAGACACTGTCTGTTTGTATAGCAGAAATGAATAAAGGAAAGGACATAAACAACACTAGTTTGCCCAGAATTTTAATGCAGCCAAAGACCCTATGTTGGTCGAGACTATCCGAACTCCGCGGACCAACTAGTCATTAAAGAGAGAGAGTTTATAGGCACTCCGCATTAAGGAAGTGTGGGAGGGGAGAGCATCTAGAAAGTAGCAGTCTTAACCCTCTAATCAGAGCCTGAGTCAGACGCACACACTCCCTCATGTTTATCGGACATGCCGTGAGCAGGCTTGGGCCCCCTGGACATGTATATATGCTCAGGTAATTAAAGAAGCGGGGGGCCGCAGGCTCCAACTCAGCCTTCATTAACATTCTCCCATACCGTCCTCCGATCTCGGAGCCTCTCCAGCCAGAACAATCAATCCCTAATCACTCCTCCCTCCCTCTTGCCCGCAAGCCAGACAACTCAATCCATGCTAAGATATGCTAATGGCATTCCCGGCGATGATTACACTGTGCAGTCAACATCGATTTTCAGTGACCTCCCAAAATGATCCATCTTCAAAAGCAAGGCTAAAGGATACAGTGGTCTCTCTGCTAAGCAGTTAGATCCAAACTGTGTCTTATTGTCATGCATGTGTGATTCCTTGTTAAGTAGTCACTTCTCAGACTGTTTTATGCAAAGCAACTTACAGTACACTTAAGGGACAATCCCTCTAGAGCAAAATGAGGTTAAGCGGCTTGTTTAAGAGTGCAATTGTGATGGACCATGGCTTGCTTCTTGTAGGAATCAAACCAGCAACCTTCTGATTTTTATTGAGGAGCTTTAGCCATGCTACTTCATGTCTTGTGGCTCCTCTATTGTTGGTCTAAATGAATGTTTCATTCTTCTCGGTAAGCTGACGATCACAAAGTTGTGAGTTTGTGTTCTTAAAAGGATAGTTCACCAAAAAATGCAAACTCTGACAATTTAGTTACCCTCATGTTGTTCGAAACGTGTGACGTTCATTATTCTGTGGAACTGGGAAACTTTTGAAAATGTCTCCAAGTGTTTTTAGTCCATACAATGATAGTTAGTGGACTATTTGTTGCATCTGTATGTGCAAAAATAGCTTAAATGTTCTCCAGCGTATCTTCTTTTTCCTCTTTGTGTGAACTATCCCTTTAAGCATTAGACTTGTAGACTAAATACTATGATTTAGAGACGAAAAGAGAAAACCTGCTCCAGCTTTCAGCTTCCTCTCACCAATAGATGGCACTGTGCCGCCAATATTGTCAGCTCAGGCTGGCTGTAGAGAGTGGAGGAGCCCATTTAATGAAATGTCAAGACATGGTAGTATCTCAGTGTGTTGTTTGAAATACACAATAAGTCTGAGCAAAGCAGTTCTCAAAGAAAACCTGTGTTTTTGTCTTTTTTTGCAAGCAGGAAGTTGGAGTAATTCCGTCTTTAATACATTGTGTGCCTGGATGAACTAAACTCTCTCTTTTGTCATTCAAAGCATTTTAAATAAAGACGTGGCTCAACAAGGTTCCTTCCCCGGGTTTGATGGCAAGGATTCAACTTCATTCTGAGGGTGATTTCCTGCCTGTTTTGGCTTTGACAGTATGAATGTACATAAGTTTGACTTGACTAGCTCATTAGCGCTAGGCTTTAGTCTCCTTGTGGGAAAGAGGTCAGTGCTAAATTGCCCTGACTGCCATCCAGCGTTCTTCATGTCTTTCACACACACTCTCTCTCACACACTCTTAATGGCTAATCAACTATGTTGCTGAATGTTCCTGTGTTCTGCTTAAGTGTGGCAAAAACCTGGCTTGATTCCTCTTTTGACCTCAGTAATTGAGGTTATGTATGGATAAATATGTGTGTTTTAGAGAGGGGGAGTTTGTGTTGCTGTGCTGTAGTGCCAATATTGGCTTCTGGAAGAAAAAAAAAAAATTCATTTTCTCCATAGAGAAATTGATTGTTAACGATTCTGTGCAAACTTTACAAGACTGACCTACCATGAGCCCTGAGGTTATGAATCAATGGTATAAGCTTCTGGTGAAGCCATCAGTCAGTGTAATTTCAACTTATTTTATTTTTTTAATTATTTTTAATTGCTACATTTTAAGTTCTACATTAGAACTTTACATTGCCTATTAATGCTGCAGAGATTTATGTAGCTCATTCTTTCATAAAAAATAACTATACATATACATACTGTATATACATAATATTTTGTTTTATATTATATTGTATTAAAACCAAAATACAGTTAAAAAATTTGGCTTTTTCCAGAAATTGATACTTTTATTCAGAAAATATGCATTAAATTGACCAACACTGACTGTAAAGACATTTATAATGTATAGCAAAAGATTTATATTTCATAAATACTATTGTTTTGCACTTACTATTCATCAAAGAATCCTGAAAAAATGTATCACCATTTCCACAAAAATATTAAGCAGCACAGCTGTTTTGAACATTGATAACAACAAGAAATGTTTCTTGAGCACCAAATTATCAGGAATAAATTACATTTTAAAATATATTACAATAGAAAACAGTTATTTTAAATTGTAATACTTCACAATATTACTGTTTACTTTTGATCATGTAATGTTATGTAATGTTGTGATTTATGGCATATAACTCTTTATTAAAGAATCCTTTTACATCACTATGGAGAATTATTTTTTGAAAATATACTACCAGAACCAAGACTAGCAAAAAGGTAGGCGGTTGCACTCTATTATATTTAATAGTGTATTATATTTCAGCACACATCACACATGTCTGGTATAGTATAATCACAAGCAACTGGACGTGTTTTTCCATTTATTTCGAGACACCTGCGAGTGGCTGTATTAGTTGTCTGATTGTAAGGGTTTGCTGGCATTTAACCTCACATACACACACCAAAGAAGATATGTTCAGCAATTTTAGTAGTTTGTCTCCTCGCCCTTTCTTTAAAAGGACAAACATTGCACCAAGGTTGACCCTCAGTGATGCCCCCATCACTGGCCACCATGACCACACACATCTCATATTTTATATCATGGTAATACCCAACTATTGACTATTGAATTGTTTTTACGCTAAGCTAATAATAACCATACTTCCTACAGACACCTTTTGGCTCATTTCATGATAAATTAGACATTATCATGATGTTTTCTCACAAAGTAAGTCGTATGCGATATCGGGTGGTCATTATGGGATATTGGTCCCTATTCGGTTCCCACAAGGACAGACTCATGCACCCATTAGCCTGAAATTGAGTAAGTCAAGCACAATCCCAGACCTTTATTTCTCTCCATTATGATTCCCTCTTATATCTCTATCTAAACAGACAGGAGCCTCTTATTATCATTGGTCCACTGCAGTTCCAGTGTATATTTAATGTCTGCTCAACTGTACCCTCGAACGAATTTTCACTCATATTTCACGAGCACATTACTCAAGCTTCTGCCTTATTCGACATCCTGAAGCACCACTCATTCAGTTAATGAACCATGCAATCAATTCCCACAAAGGAGGAGGGAGCGCCAAGTAAAAAAAGATACAGTCACTGATAGTATCTGTGACCATTTTGGTCCAAGACTTCCTGTATCGCCCTGGCAAATGATGCTTCGGTGGGTCACAAACCTTTCTGAGAAACACTGGGATCAATAAGAGGCCATTGTGTTTGTTATGTGAGCTTCACACCTAATCCCAGAAGACATCAGAGCTGCCCATTGTCTCAGGAGCTTCGTATAGGTGCTCTCCGGATAACAGAGATATCACTCACTCACAGTGTTGGACTCATGACCCTGGGTCAGTGGTCTGTATGTGTGTGTACACATATCGCTGTCCGTGCCCATTTCTGTCAGATTGTGCTATTGGATATTGCATATGTTTCTGTATCTCGCTGCCTGTTGGATAAAACTTGATGAATGTTCAACATTATATGTTGCACAATGATGTAATCACTCTGAACTGAATCGATAAAAATATATTTCTACCACTAATCCCACAACTGATTAGATAAATGATACCAGCAGGGTTTGAAATTAACTTTTTCACTCACCAGCCAATTTGGCTACTAAATTTTTAAGTTACCGGCCATTCATAATTTCTACTAGCCAAAAAAATTAAACAAATAAATTATGAAAAAAGGGCCGGAGGTAAGCCAACAGCTTGAGGCTGTCCACACTGGATGCGACAAAGTGACCATTGCAAATCATTTGTACTTTGTCAAACAGTAGGCCTACGCCATAAATAGAACGAAGCATCAGTTTACTGTCGGGGATTTGTCGTGCTGTGCTGCGCCACATCCAGTGTAGGCTGCATCACCGATTATAATGGGTTCTATAGTATTTTGTCGCATCTGGTGTAGACACGGTGCGAGTCTTCAGGCATTTTTTGACTTTTCGCTATTGCTTCAATGCAAAGGAAACCAGTGCGCCCGCCACGCCATTATTTGTTGCGTAGTGACAGGTACAGGGCTGGGCTGGGGTTAAAATTTGGCCCTGGACAAATCCAGCCTATCTGGCCCTCAAGTTCTCCTGTGAATGTTTCGCTGTGTTATAGGGCCTTCAATTGGAGTAAGTAAATTAATAAATAAATGAGGACAAAAACAAATAATGATATATTACTGAATTCACAGCAAATGCAACAAACTAATAGCCTACTGCATTTTTGTCACATAGAAATGCACTTGACAGTATAAGCATTGATTTTGTGCTAGAACATAGGAAATTTACTGCTAATAAATGCTGTCATCCTTTCCTCACCCTCATGTCTTTCCAAACCTGTATGACTTACTTTCTTCTGTAAAACACAAAAGATATTTTGTAGAATGTTACCAAACCATTTTGGTTACTCTTGATTTCTACTGTATGGACAAACATTTCTTGAATTTCTCAAAATATCTTCTTTTATGTTCCACAGAAGAAAGAAATTCATACAGGTTTGGAATGACATGATGCTGAGTAGCCTAAATGATGACAGTTTTAATTTTGGGGTGAACTGTCCCTTTAAGAACTTTATAATATTTGTAAATGGAAAACACCTCCTTTATAAGTGTCTCTAAATTACAGAGACACTGATTTTTATCTTTAATCAGGCTCTTACTGAATTAACATTTTACTTAAATTAAAATTAATTAGAATGAAACATTTAAAGAGAAATAAGCTATTAAAGTTTGTTTACATTGCAGTTTGTTTACATGCATTTTACCTTGTCGTGGCTGTTTTCAGGCAGAACCTTTAATGTTGTCATATCACACAACTGTATAACACAATTCTGTGTCATTTCTGAATGGATCGAGCGATTTGTGCTGTTTATCTCTTATAAATCGTGGCGGAAGTGCAGCGCTGTGCGGGAGACTGATCCCGCTCTGCTTTAACGCGTGACTGGCGGATGCACCGGGTAGCGCCGCTTCACACTTTTGGAGTACTCGCTTTTTGCAGTTTCGCGTGGCCTGTAATTTAAAAAAAGCGCCTAATATGAGGTCTCCCTCGCTTCGGCGATCGGCCCACCGGGAATGTCCCGGTGCTCCCGATGGCCAGTAGCTACATCACTGGGTATGTTCCATAGACTGTATAAAAACAGGTATGTTCAAGTAAGCTAGATATGCCCAGATGCTGCGCAATTAGGCTTATTTAATATATCATGATGAGTCTCGAGTTCAGTATTTACACTAAATCTGCGCAGATTTGGCTTACATTAACTTCCTCAAGAAATTAATTAGTAAACATAATTTACGAAAGGTAACCCGCCAAATTGGCTAGTGATTTGACAGCGTTACCCGCCACAGCTGATTTTTACCCGCATTTGGCGGGTTGGCGGGTGTTAATTTCAAACCCTGGATACCAGTCTGTCATACTTTAGGCCACCATGTTCCTCAGTCTCTCCGAGACAGTCGGTTTACTTTTTGCCCTTGGCGCTTATGTGCATTCCCCATTTTGTGTGTGTGTGTGTGCATGCATGATTTATTCAGCAGATATGCAGCTGCTTTGGCCCCACTGTTTTTATAGATAGTCTGAAGCCAATAAAGAAATGCAGGCACTGCAAGCCGGTCGTGAGGCAGTTAAAATGAGAGTCAATAAAAACGATGAGCTTTTGCAGAGCGGGAGTGGCCCCGTAAATGCCTCACCTTCTTCTTCTTCCGCATTGATTTTTATTGTGCTCGATGCACCTGATTAATCGTCGGTGGCCCTTGAGCAGTAGGGGCCGCGGACGGCGGTGCAAAGGGTCTCCCAAAGCGCTGCCACTCATTCAAGCAAGATCGTCATGTGCTCTGTGAACAAGTGAGAGATGCTATCAGGTAGGACTAAATGGCTTTGATATGAACTGTGTAGAGTCGAGAGGTCAGGATGGAAGCACTAACAATCCCATCATCCATTTATCGAGACCAAGGGTTTTCAAACTGGGGTCCGGGGACCTCCAAGGGGCCGCAAGAGGGTGCTAGAGGGGAATTTATAGGGTTGTCAAAACTTCTATTGCGTTAAACATTTAATTACTATCTTATAACATACCAAATTATGAATATTTTTTCTTTTTGCTTTCTAAAGACTGGTTTGAAATTGAGACTATAATTACAGTAATTTTATTTTATTAATATACTTAATTTTTAACAGCATGAAATAAAACCCATATGGCTGATTAAAAAAAAAAATTATTTCTAAGTGCTCATTTCTCCTTTCAAGCTGCAAACATATGTGACCCTGGACCACAAAACCAGTCTTAAGTCGCTGGGGTATATTTGTAGCAATAGCCAAAAATACATTGTATGGGTCAAAATTATTGATTTTTCTTTTATGCCAAAAATCATTAGGATATTAAGTAAAGATCATGTTCCATAAAGATATTTTGTAAATGTCCTACTGTAAATATATCAAAACTTAATTTTTGATTATTAATATGCATTACTAAGAACTTCATTTGGACAACTTTAAAGGCGATTTTTTTACACACTCAGATTCAAGATTTTCAAATAGTTGTATCTCGGCCAAATATTGTCCTATATCATAACAAACCATACATCAATGGAAAGCTTATTTATTCAGCTTTGAGATGTTGTATAAATTTAAGGCTCAATTTAAAAAAATTGTCCCTTATGACTGGTTTTGTGGTCCAGGGTCACATATGTTTGTTGCCAATATCTACAATATCTTACTTTTTAAATGTATTGGTAAAGATCAATATTGGACATCTTAATCATACTCTGTTCCCCTATTTGTTCATTTAGATTACATTTGCCATCATTTAATGCTCATTTAAAGCAATCTGTAAAAATTTAACTTAACACTGTTAAATGTAATCTTGGCAAAACCTTTTCATATTGTACATTATAATGATGTGATGCCTAAATTCGCATGTAGCATTCAAAATAACTGATTTTAGTTTCAGTGTTTTGTAGTATTTTAAAAAAAATTATTCAGACAAAAAATTAGTACTAGAGACTTTTTATATCGGACAGAATTTTAATATTGGTGCATCCCTATTGGAAACATGTTGTCTTTTAAATATTGCGTGTGATATGTGATATAAAGAAGGGAATCATATTTGGAGGTGCTTGGTATCAAAAAGTTATCCAGCAAATGCTAAAAATAAGGAAGTCACCCACAAGGGCCTAAGTCATGGACAACTCGGGATGTTTTAGCAGGGATGAGAGGAAATCTAAATTGAAAATAACAACAATGGTCTCTGGAGTGTTGCTGGCTTCCTGAGAGGAAAATGCCTTCGTATTAGTGGCAAAAATGAAAGAAAGAAGCCAATTAGCACCGATGGGTGCCGGTAATCAAGAATAACAAATGACTGAAATTAGCCACCCCCCATTCATCTTTGTCTAAACATCTCTATTGTGCAGCAAACACAGGTTGTACGGCCAGTGAATTTAGTTGTATGCTTTAAAGAGATTCGACACCCGGAGGTGGCTACCCTGCTGGTTTCCCTCACAAAGCATGCATGCACACAAAACACAAACACGTACGTAAAAACTGCGGAGTGATTTATCTTTTGTGTTCATAAATGAATGGGTAGCTTTTATGTTTTCAGTGTTTTCTCCCTGGTTCTTTTAATGACCAGTGTTAAAGTAGCTCCATTTATCGACCTTCGCTGAAACCTCAGAGCGCAAAACGACCACCGTTAACAAGAATGTGGGGAGAGACAGGCTTTTAGATAAAAATGAGCGGATAAAGGGAAACTGGATCTTGCTTTTGCTCTCTCTCACTCTCCCCCTGTGCACAACACAACTCTGGCATCAGATCAGACACCATGTTCTTTTGGTAGATAAAGGGAAGCTCTTACTATTGTAGCAAACACACCATCTTTTGTGACTGGCAACACCCATATGGATGATTACAGACTTGCCCTCTACAAAGCCACTCTGCTGCCAGAGATCACAAAAACGTCTGCACGTCAAAACCGTTCTTGGCGTGACTTATAAATAAACAAGGCTCTTTTGAATAAAAGCAAAAACACAGATTACTTAAACCGTAATTAAATCATCTACACTCATGAAATCATTGTTCCTGCAGAGTACAGTAACTATATTTAACACAACTGTGGTGTCTGTATGACCATAGTGACGTCAGGAAAAATGGATGGCTCATCATTATTATATTTAGAGCGATGTAAATTGTTTATAAGAAGCAATCTATGGTTTTTATCACGGACAAGATAATGCCTTATTTGTATTAAAAATTACTGCCTTAAACATTGGAGCCCAGTGACTTTTGCATGAAAAAAAAACCAACACATTTTTCAAAATATCTTTTTGTTTTCGCAAAAGAAAGAAAATCATACAGGTTTGGAACAACATGAGGGGGATCTCGAAATTACTGTACTCAAGCCTGAGTTAGTTACATTGCATTCATACAGATGGCTTTATCTAAAGAAATCTAATTTGCAATCAAAGTATACATATTAACAGTTCATACATTCTCTGGAGATTGAACCCATGGCCTTGTTACTAGTGCCATGTGCTACTTTTTACGCTACAGGAAAGCTTTTATACAGCAGGCCATGTCGCCAGCCCTTAAGAGATTATTATGGATGAACCTACACAGTTCATGCCAAGATACTGTAATTGCAGACCCTTTTACCGGGATTCAGCCCTCAGTGATTAACACAGTTGTTAGCCAACTTAATCTGTGATTATGTATTTTTTAATTTTTTACTGAAAACTGATTGGAATATAAACTGAAGATATATAAAATCATTGGTCTCTTGAACATTTTAACGTTTGCGTGGATTTCACTATTACACATATCATATGATTGGAAGTTTGTTTGCCATTCCTGCATTTGTTTGCCAATACTGCACTTCTGTACGCTCCAATCCTTCATTTTATCCATTACAGATTTGTCCAAACTTTTGCGATATTTGATGAATGTCAATAAAAAAAAACTATTGCGAAATGACAATGTTTCCATTAATCGATGTCAAAGCATTATCTATCCAAGCATTAATGGCAAGGAAACACCCTATATACTTGAGAGCGGTCACATACACTATGAGGTGTTCCTTTGAGGGTATAGTACATTAAAGAATGATCATGTGACTTTCACCTACACCAGGTGACCTGTAAATGCGGAAAACCTGTTTCCACTGCAGTTTTGCGAAATATTCCTTTTTTGAATTGCCTGAAAAAACCGCCTCACGCGAGTATAAAACTTTTTTTATGATATATGGGAGTTATGCAAAATTGACGTGTTTCCATTGGGCATAAATTCACAATTTCAATTTGCGCAATTTGGAAACGCAGCTCATGTTTTGTTTTGTTTCACTATTATTCTTACTTTCAGCAAGTGTACTTACTATAAATAAACTTTAGACCAATAATTTTCAATCCCAGAATTTTGACCCAAACATTTGCTGCTGGTCTGTAGAGCAAAAACAAGTTCTAAAGAACCATTTTTGGTTCTCAAAATAACCGTTCAGTGAAATTCTTAAAAGAACATTCTATTTTATAGTGTGAAGAACATCTTTTCTTCAAAACATTGTTGTCAATTGTAAAATCCTGTTCATGAAGTAAACCAATTGAGGACCAACATTGTTGAGGCCTTAGCACCCCTAAGCCTGACTTTCTAGAATAGACCATGTTTTTAGTTATTGTTATTATAGTAAAACCCTTATAAATATTCATGAGAGAGAAACTAGTCAAAGTAAGCTTAATTTCCAAAAGGGAATCTGAGAAGCTGCTCGCCATGGACAGAATGTTTCTCCACAGCTGATATCACGTACAAAGGAGACGGGAAGCAGATGTTATGCTTATCGCTCATGCTCGAGTTTGGCCGCGGGCATTTAAATTTTCAGTGTGATGAGTATATGAGTGGCTTATTTGCTCGTGGCTCATTCAGAGGGCACAAACAGAGGAGCATTTGAATATTTCATCCCCCTTCCCCCCACAATGGCACGCCGTTTCTCTCAGTGCCCACCACGGATGTGTCACTTCATATTACTCTTTCATTCTTCTATGTTCCTTACTTCCTCCATATTCATGATCCTTTCGTTTCCACAGGATTCAAAAATGAAGGCACCAGAGGTTAATGTACTCCCTCTGTACACCACCACTGTTGAGGAGGTCCCATAAGATGTCTTTGTTTGGATCAGTAAATGTTTGAGAAGCTGCATTGTATTTCAGACTCTGGCGAAACTTGGAGCGTTCTGAAGTTGGAGTGCTCTGATGGAGTCACGCATCGAGGCTGTGGTGGTTGTTTTAGAGCAGGTTGGCCTGTTCTATTAGTAGATGGTGTTGTGAAGGTCGTCCTTGCTTTTGTGTGGGAAAGACGGACCCAATCCAAACAAGCGTCTTCCATGTTCAGGCATAATCAGAGAGCTGTGGGTGGACAAGGAGAAATCACTAGGTAGCCACTGTACGAGGCTCTTTTAGCTCTTGAGATTGTATTTGTTTATGTGTATGCGGGAATGAGAGATGGAGAAGATTTGACGGCTAATTATCTGATTTAAACCTGATGATCATCAGTTTGAGTAGATCTAGTACATGTGGATAGTAATAAAACACAGACGCTACACTGCAGTACAATATGTTTTCTTAGATAAAGACAAGAGAAATAAGTAAAAGCCTTTATATGTATGTTTGCAAGCCAATTAAAAGGCTAGTTCTTGGTAGTTAACACTTCAAAAAGAACAAAACAACAGAAAAGTATTTTCAAAATGGTCCATGCAGGTTGTGCATTATATTCTAAGTTTTCTTGATTCATTTAATAGCTTTGTGTGAAGAAAATACTAAAATTCAAGTCATTATTAATTTTTAATTTTCCCCTCTGGTGAGCTATTAACCACTGTAACTGAATCATTCAGCGAGTTGAACTGAGTCAATGAGTTGAACTCAAGAATCATTTAGTCCAACTTGTGAACAAATAATTCAGATCTGTTTTCCAGTTAATTTGAAAGATCTGTCACAAAGTAAAGATTCTTCACAAATCGCTACTTCTTTCCTATCTGTTCTATCTTTTGAATTATAAATGGCTTGGAAGAGTTGCAGTGCACAAGTCATATGGACCATTTTTGTGATACTTTTATGTGTTCTTTTGTTTTTTTTGTTTGTCCTAAAGCTTAAATCTGCTTTTTTTTCTAATTTCATGGAAAATATAATTTATTTTTTGGGTGAACTATTCCTATGAATAAAAAACAAGCAGTGGCATGATGATAAGGAAAGCCTGGTCAATCACATCTGTCCATGTACATGTCTGTACAGGTAAAAAAAAAAAAAATTCAGCCAGTGTGTGATCTGTGATGCAATGTAACTGTAACTATGAGACTGAATTGAACAAAATATTGATCATATAACATTAAAGGACAACAGAAAACACAAAATGGTCAGAGTGTAACATTCTGCTGTATTACTAATTTTTTTAAATGCACTAGAGACAATGTGACTGTGGCATCCTGTTTATATAAATCAGGAGTGGATTCATATGTGGATTTTCAGTGCAAAATTGCAGGTTAGTGAAGCTGTGCAAACATAAAAGTGATATTTCTATGGCAATACGGCAGCTATAGTTAGATCTATGACAGGTTGACAGAGATGTTGTAGGAACAACAAATGATGTTGATCCAACAGCATGTCATACTTGTGTAAATCATGTTATGCATGTAAAAAGATGCATAAATTATGATGTGGGAGGGGCTTTTCTGCCTTATGCCTTTCTTGCATGTCGTCCTGATGTAAAACTGTGGCCAAAGCTCTCTAACTTGCAATTAACATCACCCCAGTGTTGGCTGTCTATCTGTCTCCCCTTCTCTTGCCCGCTGTCTGTCTGCTGCTGTTCTGCAGTGGGCAGCGTCAGATTGTGTTGAGGAATCGACTCAATGATGAGATGAGATCTGTTCCAGTGGGGTGGGGTTGAACCCCTCACAGCATGGAGCACATAGCTAATCAAGAAACATGTTCTGACACAACAGTAACAATTAACCCTCATTAGGGGTAATACACTCTTCTCGGTCTAATCAGACACACATGCATTGATACAGATGTGTCACACACACACACACACACACACACACACACAAACAGGCGCAGTTGGTGGTATGGGTGAATCTGATAGGGTCTTTGATGATCATGTTGACTTCGATGCATTTCTAATTTGATCTCACAATATCCCACAATCCTTTGCACACAGACAATCCTTGCAATGACAATGCGCCCTTTAAATGGAATTGGAAATATATACATGATCAAAAATACAGCTGAATGCATAACATGCGGTAATAATTAATTGATCTTATTGCAATAATACTGTAATATGTAATGCAAAAGTAAGACAATATTGCAACCTGGAATCTCTGCTTCCAAATTTGTTTACTACAATTTCAGTCTTTGTGGACAGAACAGGACTGCAAAATAGCTTAAACCGCTGGCCCAGTGACCTCATAAATCTAAAACCTAAACAGACATGTGGTGCTGGTCTAATCTGTTTGAATCAAGTGATAATATCTGTCATTCAAAGCTTGTTTGTGCCGTCTAACATAAATAAAATGATTGCAGTCAACAAACACTATTTAAGAGGATTATGGCTCTAAATTTGTTCCAGCTGTCATAATCAAACACACAAAAACCTGAGCATCTACTAAAGCGAGAGAGATTTCCTTTCCAATATTTGCTATATCTCACACATAATCTCTGTCATACAGTGCAGAGAGACATTAAACTATACAGCGGGACCATAAACGATGAACACGTGCTCTGTATGCTGGTCTGCAGTGTGGAAACACAGGTGGGAGTACAGTATGTGTTTCTCCCTTGAGTTGCCCATGTGCTGAGGTCACAGCTGTGTCTCTGATGTGACCTGGCTAACGTACGTAACAAGAAAACCAATGCAAGAAACCTGCCAAGGGGACGGTTAGCGTGAAAGATTTATGAACTTTTATTTCCAGAGAAATCTGTAGGGTTACAGCATAGCAGCATATGCGTATTTGTGTGTGTATATCAGCATTGGGGAAGCTACTCTAAAACTGAAGCTTGCCTACTCATAAACTTGTTAAAGGTGCAATAGGTGATTGTCTTCAGAAACATATTTTGTTATGCTGGTTGAATGTCTTCACATCCCGATAGCAATCGTTAAGTTAAGTGGTCTAAATGTATTTATCTGTATTTACATATTCTGTGGAAGGTGTAGGACCAAGAAATGTTTTTATATATTTATTTAAATGTATGTGTATTATTTTGTATTAAAATTAATTAATTAATTAATAAAATATAATAAAAATAATTAGTATTAATTTATATCAGTTATATAAATTAAATTATATAAATGTACATTCCTTGACATGACAAAAAAAAAATATATATTGTGATCACAAAATAAGAATTCTTTGCCATGATTTTCATTCCCTGCTTTTAGTTAAATTGTGGCCATGTTGTACTAATTCATCCCCTCATTAAATATACAACCCAGTCACAATTGAACTAAAACCACGGAACAAATTAATAAGTTGTGGCAACAAATTCATGTCCATGGTATCTATTTTTTCTTCTGCATGTCATGTGTGGGGCTCTGAAGAAAAAATACTGTAAAGGGAACAGAATCAATACAAAACTTAGTAAAAAACAGTAATTAACGTTTTTTTTTTTTTTAAAACACAAACCATTCAAATTAACAGATTCACTGGCATGAACAAAAATTTCCAGTGCTAATGCTAGTTAATTTTTAAATGCTGGTACTTTTAGTTAGTCACTTCCCAACAAATGTGTTTGTGTTGGTTTTGGAGAAGGAAGTTGTTTGGAAGTCAGCATTGAAGTGGACTACTGTGGCATGCCAAGAAACCCCATTAAATTTTCATGGAGGCTCAATCATGCTGAGAGACGCAGTCATTACGGCTTGTTTTTGACAAAAAGATGGAAAGAGATACAATAACTTTTAAACAGAGTGGTCTGGGTTTGCCAGCCAAGAGAGGTCAAAGATGTTGCGCGTTCTGTGCTGAATAAATATTTCATCAGATTTTCCCATGCGTCACTTCGGGTAACATCACAAGTGCATTTACACTCCATATATAACAAGTCTTCTGCATATTATCATCTGTTCTGATATCTGAAGCAGGAGCGGAGGATGATATATTGTGAGCTGTAATTGGCACTTCAGTCAATGAAAGCTTTAGAGCAGGAGCCGAATTGACATGGGTAATAAGAGGTGGGGTGGAAAAAAGGCCTCACGCAACCCGCTTTTGATTAGCATGTGAATGATGCGTGGCGAGCTGGTGCGAACCTGTTATCAGTGATATGTCATCAGCCTTACCTCAATAGGAGGGCCCATTTGCAGTGAATGAAGCCCATCTGCTGCCCAGGCCTGTTTGGAAACCTTTGCTTTTGTGGAGCGGCGCAGGCACTTAGCATGTAGAATATGGCTAATTGAATTCCTCCACAGTCTCAATTAGAAGGAAGAGTAATTAAAACAGATGTTTGTGCTTGTGTGTGTGTGCATATGTGGTGGGAACAACATTTATTCCCAAGGTGAAAGCCACATGCATCAAAATATATCTCGGCAGACGATCCAAATTTTCCTATTTCTCATTCCATCCTATATCTCTTTCAGATGGGTTTCTTTATCTGATACATGCATGCACTGCACACACAGGCACCGAATGACTCCAGATGTGCATGTTATTCTCAGGTGGATCTAGGGCCACTTATCCTGTGACCCCCTGACCCCCATATGTCACAGAGCCATTAGCTTTCCCATCAGCCCTTCTGTTACGGGGCGGCAAATGTCAGGTATGCATAAGGAGCCAGAAAAACAACTGCCAGGAGGTGGACCGGCCCAGTCCAAACAGACTAGGATTCATTCGTGCTACTTAAAAATGCTGTGCTCCCGTCTTTGCCATCTGGGCCTTGCAGCCTGGTTTCTCTGACGGGGTCAAAAAAGAAGTATACACAAGAAGTTTTGGAAAGATAGATGAAAGATTAAAGTGGAATGCTCAATAAGGATCCAGACCGGAGAGCTGACTAACTACACTTATCGACTAGTCTAAACATTTCTTATCCTGATCAGTGATGTGGGAAATATCCTAGACAAGAACAACAAAGCAAGCTGAAGGAATAGTTTGTCATCATTTACTCACCTTATCATTCCAAACCTGCATAACTTTATTAGATTTCAAGCTTTAAAATAGATGCAGAAGCACCAAAGGTTTTATGTTTTAAATGTCATGTAACATCTGCCATATCTTTATTTGGTGGATCAACTGATTTGTTATTGAATCAACTGATCCACTCAGATTCATTTAAAATCTCAGTATGTTCATCACATTAACGTTCGTACACACACTAGCATCAAAAAGTTTATATATATATTTGTTTCGTAAAGTCTTTACTGTCACTTTTGATCAACTTAATGCATCCTTAATAAAATATGTTGTGACGAGAGGGGCGGGGCCGAGAGCCGTGGGAACGGAGCGAGGCCGGTGGAGTAAATGCTAATGCGCGACACCTGCGCCACTCACCGGTCTCGAGTCCCATGGAGTGACGACAGTGTTGGACGAGAGAGGACCAGGCCTGGATTTTATTTTGTGTTTTGGTTCTGTTTGTGCGCGACAGTCGTCCGCGAGGGGCTGTCGCGCTATTTTGTGTTTATTTTATTGATAAAGTTTTGTTCAGATGTTTGCCGGTTCCCGCCTCCTTCTTCTCGATCTACAAACTGTGTTACATATGTCTAAAAGCATAAAATGTTGCTGGCTCCAAACTTTTGAATGGTAGTGTATATTGTGTTTATATTACAGTCTACTTTTATCATTTTATTATTTATTAACTACAATCAAAGCTTCAATGTATGACCAGTTTTTGCATTTCTAGTCAGCACTGAGTCCTCCACTGTTCATAAAGAATCAGTTATTGTATTTTTGGCACAGCAAGCTTTACTCAAAGGTTTAACCAAAGCTTGAATGCACATAGTGTTACAATGCATCCCATGTGCCACTTTAGTTTTGCACTTGTGCAGCTGTTCCTTTTTAGCTCTTTGTCTCAGGGTTGTAACCTCCACCGGTGGGAACCAGTCTTGGCTGTCAAGTCTGGTTAATTAACACAGTAGATGAGACAATTAAATCAATATGTGAGTGGCAGAAACAATTTTACTCCATGATTGAATATCAGAGGGGATGAATACAGCCCAGCAAATTTCTGTTTAATTGTGTTGACAATTAATTTTCTTCCTTTTTTCCATCAATCATACAGAGAAAGCTAGAAAGCAAGCAATGCCAAACCGTACGGTTCTGAGCAGAGCAGATTTCATCTCTTAAATGCTTCTAATACCTTTTAAATCTGTGAGATGGACAACTCTCTCAGTGATATAATTTCATCTTGTCTTCTATTGGCTGTTGTGTAGCTAATACTAATTATATAAATCCATACCTCATTCGAATTGTCTGAAATCCTGTGCCTGTAGTGGATAAAAGACTACAGAAGCCAGCGTTTCTGACAAAAGAGGATGAGGAAGATGTGCAGTGGGCTTCTAGTCATGCTTTTATTGCTCGTGATGGTTTGAGAATTACCAGACTTGGCTGCCTTTAAATGTCCTCTGGCCAATTTCTCAATGGGATGGATGTCAATGTCATTGCCTCAAAGCACTATTCTCTCGGTCGGGCCCTGAACTTTTTAGAGCGATTATATGCTGTGCTTTGTTGAATCGGTCTGCTGATGTTCTGCATAGCATTTCTCCTGCTCTGATTAAATGTGCAAAATTTGGGAGAAGCACTTAAGCCATGAAAATAATCTCATTTCCACAGGCTGTTTGTTGAAGTAAATTTTGTGTGCATGTGTGTCTGTGGACATTGTTGGTGTTTATGTGTGTGTGTGTGTGTGTGTATGTGGCATTGTTTATTTACTTGTGTGGATTGCATTTGTGATTTTTAGTTCTTTGATGTGTTAATCAGGTCTAGTCCCTCTTAGGGGAGCATTCGGGTTCAAAGGGAATTAAATCCCTTTTTCGTCTATGCGTTTGTGTGTTTGTGAATACTTTATAAAACGACTCTAATTGTCAGAGTGCCGTAGCACAGATGGGCCTGTTGTCGTGGAATTAATGTCGCTGGTTCAACTGTTGGATGAAATGCTCGACAAATAAACTGAATAGAATTCCTCCAAATATGTGTTTAATTATAATTTTTTTTTTCTAATTTACCATGCACAATGATTTAAAAAAATGCATGCAGACAAAATAAATATATTGACTTGTAATGACAATTTTTGAAAGATCTATTCAACGCTTAACTGCCACAATTTAATATCTTTAAATTATCTCTATTTTAGGGCTTTTCTTAGCAAATATTGATATGCACTCGCTTTTCTTGTGCTCTTACAATCAGATGAAGCAGCGTCACAGAACAGTGAGGGCCACAGGAAGCAGGTGTCCAGGTGTTCAAAATGAGATTGCAGTTTGTCCTCAGAACAACATCTTAGTAGAACACTTGGTTCAGGATTAGCACTCATATCTTTCTTGTCAACAATGCAGTGCGGTCGATGATGCAGTCATGTTTGGCAAGCTGGATCAGACAAGGCCAGATACAACCAACTGAGTGGACCTTTATTCTGTAAATACTCTTAAAACTCATTTTAATTATTATGAGGAACCGGAGCTGATCGCGGCCGCTCTAGTCAGTGCTTGTGTTGGGATTATACCAGCACGTTTCTGAACCGTCCCAGAAGCGGCTCTCCAAGGCGTTTATGCAGCGATCTGTCATGCCACATCAAAGACTGTCAAAACGCCATTTATTATTTGAATTTCCGGAGAAAAAAAAAACTGTATTCGTTCGGTTCACATGCGTACTGAACCGAAAGACCCGGTACGAATACGTGTACCGTTACACCCCTATTATGAACACAGTACCCCCTTTTTTTTGTCAGCACAACCCTTTATCCACACCTTGGCAATAGAATTGCCATTGGCTAGTCATTTTTTTAGTTTACTTGCCAGAATATAAAACACAATAAAGTCTGATGAGCTGCTGGGCTAATGAATATTAATCATGTTGTCTGCTTTCATTTGAACTTACTAAAATCAAAATGTGGACAGTAATCGATGAGCACTAGCCAATGCGCCAGCTGCTTGGGCATAAGCTCCGCCCACTACTGAAGAAACCGGCAGTGTCTTCTGCTTGTTCTTCAAGGCTGAATAATTCCAAACAAACTCATTCGATGGGAAAAAAAGAACATAATTTACATGTAGCGTGTAAATTCCTCGTAGTATGTAAAACTCTCGCACTTTTTTTGTGAGTGAGAAACACAGCTCTCATAGCCAAACGACAATGGCTGCCTTAGAGGCTACAGCATGTCAAATACGCTGCACATCCATTAATATCAATGAGAATAGTGCGTTGTAAAGATGGTGAGTGAACTCTCCAACGCTCAGAGGCTAAAGTGTGTGAAAATAAATCTGTACTAAACTTATTCTTAGCCTTTAACCCAAACACTGCCGAGCGAAATTTAACAATTTATTATCCAATGGCTAATGGTAGACATTATTTAGTTGCCTAGCTCAAAATTTAGTCGCATATGCATTATTAAGTGAGCAATTTACTCGCAGATGTAGAAGGTTGCTACATCATATCAAAGTTTTCCAATTTAAAAAAATAAATCTTAATATGTAAAAAATATGATGCAATGCATTTATGATTATTTATTTTAAACAGATTTGATTTGGATATGCTAAAAAAAAATCAGATTTTTGTTCAGTCTGAACAAAGCTAGTCTGTCCATGCATAAATCATTCAAACTAGAGAAATTAACTTTCTCATTTAACTCAATGATAGTGTAATACAAAACTAGAGAGAGCTTGCACTTATAAAGATGAGATTCATCAGTTGCAGTGACCTGGGCCTTGAGTATTAACACTGACCTTTTAAGTGAGAGACACGACACCTTTTTATGATCTCGACTCCGTCAAGTGGATGGAGTCAGAAGAGGATCCCACAATGCACCCTTTGCATATTCATGACTGCACAGATTTATTTATCACTCTCTGCAAACATGGCACAGTTCCAGAAAAACAAACATGCCAATGTGTGTGTGTATTTGTGTGCATGCAAATATCTTTGGTGTGTTGCAGTGGCACACATGGACAGTTTTCAGAGCTTCGGAAGACAGAATTGACATCTCGAATGAGTTCACTGCTAGGTGGAGTGCAAGAGGCGCAAAACAAGGTGACCTTTTTCATTCTCCCCCACACACACTTTTCCAGATCTTGGCTCACTGTGTCTGCCGTGCTCATTATAGAAGCACTGTACCGCTCGCACCTGACAGTACTCAACAGACACAACGGACATGAACATGCACCCCAGCGATTGCTTCTCTAACAGCTAAATGTCCACAAAGCTTTGGTCAGGGGTGTGTCAATTGCTACATTTACATGCATCCTTATACTGTGATTAAAGCAATGCTGCAATTTAGTTGGAGCTCATAGAATACTGTGATT
>NW_015625652.1:1038214-1047623 GCF_001515625.1 Sinocyclocheilus rhinocerous | reverse complement strand
AAACCGGCAGTGTCTTCTGCTTGTTCTTCAAGGCTGAATAATTCCAAACAAACTCATTCGATGGGAAAAAAAGAACATAATTTACATGTAGCGTGTAAATTCCTCGTAGTATGTAAAACTCTCGCACTTTTTTTGTGAGTGAGAAACACAGCTCTCATAGCCAAACGACAATGGCTGCCTACACTAGAGGCTACAGCATGTCAAATACGCTGCACATCCATTAATATCAATGAGAATAGTGCGTTGTAAAGATGGTGAGTGAACTCTCCAACGCTCAGAGGCTAAAGTGTGTGAAAATAAATCTGTACTAAACTTATTCTTAGCCTTTAACCCAAACACTGCCGAGCGAAATTTAACAATTTATTATCCAATGGCTAATGGTAGACATTATTTAGTTGCCTAGCTCAAAATTTAGTCGCATATGCATTATTAAGTGAGCAATTTACTCGCAGATGTAGAAGGTTGCTACATCATATCAAAGTTTTCCAATTTAAAAAAATAAATCTTAATATGTAAAAAATATGATGCAATGCATTTATGATTATTTATTTTAAACAGATTTGATTTGGATATGCTAAAAAAAAATCAGATTTTTGTTCAGTCTGAACAAAGCTAGTCTGTCCATGCATAAATCATTCAAACTAGAGAAATTAACTTTCTCATTTAACTCAATGATAGTGTAATACAAAACTAGAGAGAGCTTGCACTTATAAAGATGAGATTCATCAGTTGCAGTGACCTGGGCCTTGAGTATTAACACTGACCTTTTAAGTGAGAGACACCGACACCTTTTTATGATCTCGACTCCGTCAAGTGGATGAAGTCAGAAGAGGATCCCACAATACACCCTTTGCATATTCATGACTGCACAGATTTATTTATCACTCTCTGCAAACATGGCACAGTTCCAGAAAAACAAACATGCCAATGTGTGTGTGTATTTGTGTGCATGCAAATATCTTTGGTGTGTTGCAGTGGCACACATGGACAGTTTTCAGAGCTTCGGAAGACAGAATTGACATCTCGAATGAGTTCACTGCTAGGTGGAGTGCAAGAGGCGCAAAACAAGGTGACCTTTTTCATTCTCCCCCACACACACTTTTCCAGATCTTGGCTCACTGTGTCTGCCGTGCTCATTATAGAAGCACTGTACCGCTCGCACCTGACAGTACTCAACAGACACAACGGACATGAACATGCACCCCAGCGATTGCTTCTCTAACAGCTAAATGTCCACAAAGCTTTGGTCAGGGGTGTGTCAATTGCTACATTTACATGCATCCTTATACTGTGATTAAAGCAATGCTGCAATTTAGTTGGAGCTCATAGAATACTGTGATTGTTAATGTGATTACGCTCAGTAAACATAATTGGCATATAATATGTGGACTACTGCTGTTTTAATTGTTGTATACAGGCTTGTACATGCTATATAATTATGCATGCATGTATGATCACATTTCCTCCACTTTTCGCACAGTAGTGCATATTGCAGAGTCCTACGTGACTGCACCGTTCTTGATTTTTTTTTTTCAAAATCAGATTTGTTAGTTGTTCGATTGCACATTAATTGTGACCTTGAGCTTGCCAATGGTTTAAATTAATGTTTATAATAATAATAATAATAATAATAATAATAATAATAATAATAATAATAATAATAATAATAATAATTATTATTATTATTATTATTAGTAGTAGTAGTAGTAGTAGTAGTAGTATTAAACTTTGGAGTTAAGAAACATTGTGGCCATAAAGCATATTATTAACTATCTTTATCATCGTCATCATCATCATCATCATCATCATCATTATTATCATCAATATAAATCTTTGGATTTAAGAAACTGTGGGCATAAAACATTATTATTATTATTAAACATGATTGTTATCATTATTATTATTTAACATTATCTTTATCATAATCATCATCATTATCATCAATATAAACCTTTGGAGTTAAGAAACATTGTGGGCATAAAACATTATTATTATTAAACATTATTATTATTATTAATATTAATTAAAATGATCATCATCATCATCATCATCATTATTACTATTATATTATTATTATATTCACATACCACTGCATGCAAGTCTCCGCAAACAGGTGGCATGGAATGTACAAAGGGAAAAAAAATAAAAGGAGAGACAGAGAAAGAGAACAGAACAACTGCAAAGTTGATGGTCATAGGGAGTGCCATTCACAATAGGAATTTTGATACCGCTCTCCATCCAGGCCAGCGGTAATGGCTCTGAAATTTCATGGCAACAGCCGTGATTACAGTAGGAAACTGTTGCCCCTGTCAAACACATACAAACAATCCTCCTCCCAGAAAAAACACCATCCTAATGCCTTCTCTTGCTGTCATCATCCTTTTTTGCAGAAGCAGTAAAACTCTCTGGCAGCAAAACTCTATCAACAGCAGCTAATAATAATAATAATAATAATAATAATAATAATTATTATTATATTCACATACCACTGCATGCAAGTCTCCGCAAACAGGTGGCATGGAATGTACAAAGGGAAAAAAAATAAAAGGAGAGACAGAGAAAGAGAACAGAACAACTGCAAAGTTGATGGTCATAGGGAGTGCCATTCACAATAGGAATTTTGATACCGCTCTCCATCCAGGCCAGCGGTAATGGCTCTGAAATTGCATGGCAACAGCCGTGATTACAGTAGGAAACTGTTGCCCCTGTCAAAAACAATCCTCCTCCCAGAAAAAACACCATCCTAATGCCTTCTCTTGCTGTCATCATCCTTTTTTGCAGAAGCAGTAAAACTCTCTGGCAGCAAAACTCTATCAACAGCAGCAGCGCTCTAATATGAATCAATAACATTGTGCTGATGTGGACTTTGGCCATCAAACGAGATGACCTCCTCATAAATGACCAGTTAAACCAAACACTGTACCATTACGCCATATGTGTGCTCCATAAAGGAGCTAAACACCTCACTGGGGAACTAAAGTACACTTGCCAGGGTCCGTTCCCCATTTGGCTGTAAAACATTTTCAAGGTGAGTCCATTCTGCTCGTCCATATGCAACGTTGGCAATTATACCTCTTCCATGCTGTTAATGTCTCACCAAGGTCTCGTAGAAGCAGCAGTCAGTAATGCGGAGCAGCTCGGCTGCTTGGTCATGCCCTGCAAGTTAAACAGCACGACGCTGGCATCAGCTAAACTCAAGGCGACAACTCATCCGGCGGCTCCATCGAGGCAGACAAAAGCCTTACTCCACTGATCTCAGATCTGACGGTAGCATGTCGTGAGCATTCGTTCCAGAAGCGGCACTGACCCCGGAGCTCCCAGAATCCCTTCCATGCTCCCTTCAGCCTCCATTCCGTGAACCGCCCGTCTTCCCGCTATATTAACTATGCCACTGGCTTCACGGGAGGGAGAGAAAGGGCTCAAACCCCATTAGATCCCGTTAAATTCATTTTCGTTTGACCACACATCGAGTGCCTCCCCTCAGGCAGTCACAGTTCTCTTTCTGCATATCTAATCAGCGGTCTTGAGCCCCGTGCCCAGGCCTCGGCCCCGTCCGCAGCAAACACGCGACTCGCTAATGACGCTCCATTACAGGGCACAACCTCAAGCATGCGGGCGCAACAATCTGCCTGACATTGCCATAAATCAACCCAAATTCTCCTTTCCCTCCCTTCCTCTCTTTTTATCCGGTCTGACGAATCACTCCTGACAGAGTTTGGCCTACAAAGTCATTACGAAAGATTACAGATCCACAGTAACTCAGTACAATGCTGCCAACCAACCAATTCCTCACACACAAAGTTAAGAAAGAGATGGTTCTTTAAAGAACCTTTGACTGAATGGTTCTTTGTGGAACCAAAAATGGTTCTTCTATGGCATCGCTGTGAAGAACCTTTCAAGTACCTTTATTTTTAAGAGTGCAATTGGCCACACCCCACGGGAAGTTGATTTGGAATTAGAAGAACAATTTTCAAATTCCATTCATCCATCCAACTATCCATCCGTAAATGTATCTCTATAGTATCTATCTATCTATCTATCTATCTGTCTGTCTGTCTGTCTGTCTATCATACTGATCTGTCTATCTATCTATCTATCTATCTATCTGTCTGTCTGTCTGTCTGTCTATCTATCATACTGATCTGTCTGTCTATCTATCTATCTATCTATCTATCATACTGATCTGTCTGTCTATCTATCGTTCTATCTCCATCCATCCATCCATCCATCCATCCATCCATCCATACATCCATCCATCCATACATCCATCGGAATCAGGACACACAAGCACATGACTGTCGTTTTGTCTTTGCGTCAGAGGAGTGAGAGGTCAGATGCTCATACACTGTGTGTCTATTCTATAAAAAGCATTATGGATACAGTGGGGTGATTTTGGCATAGATTTTTGCACATTATATTCTCAGCGCATCTCTGTAGTATCACTCCCCTGATACTTTCCACCGTAATGAACCAATATGCTGTTATTGTGAAAAAACTCTTCCAAGAAAATTACCTGGCTTACCTAATTTATAATTGTATTATATCAACAACATAAAGTTTATCAGCCTTGCAGAATCAGTTCTAGGGCACATGCATCTTTGGGGTCTGCGTCTTCTCAGAGCGCATCGATGCCTTTATATATATCATCTCTGCACCTCATTGGCTGTGCGGCAGCCAGGTGGTTGGTTAATGTTCTGCAGGGAGTTGGCTACACGAATGAGTTGTGCCAATTGATCACTCCCAAATTGGCATCAGCAAAAGCCACGTCGGTCTTCAGAATAAATCAGAATTAGATTTTGATGCAGCTTGTCCGGACCTCTGATCAACTCTTTATTGCACTCTTGCCTGACATAATATCAATCTAATCTGGAGATATGAGGATTTATATCGGATTGAGGTTGTGAATGTAAATTTGGTGCCGCGCACAATTACTGTAGGGGAGCCCTTATTCAGACCTTATGGAGTCAATATGTTTGGAAGGTGCCAAAGCTATAAGCTAATTTACTGCTACTCTAGTTTGGCCACTTGAATTGGTAAAGTCTATTGTTTAGTTGTGGTAATGCAAAGCAAAAAACCTTTTGCTGTTTATGCTCAGTATGCTTGGGGCACAATCAAAAGCAATTTGTGGTGTAATTTTTGGTCAAGCTACACTAAAAAAAGTCAAGGGTAGTTTGTTATTATTTTTTAAAACATCTGCAGTTACGGCTCTGGAGAAATCAGCTTCCTTGAAGCACCTCATCAAACTTCAAAGTAAAATTCACTAATAATTTAAATAACCTTACTTTGCTTACCTCCAGGCAGTGTGGCCTTACCCAAAAATCAGTGACCCATTTGTGCAACTGAGTGGTATTTTGGATGCATCCTGTTTTATGTGTGCGATAAAAAGTTTTGACTATCAAACGTTCAAAACAGCCTTCCGTGTTCCTCCTAATTTCCACCCAAGCCTGATCGACCTTTCTCATTTCTAATTTGTCAGTGAGGTTCAACAAAAGACCAAGCATTGACATTAAAAGGTCATCTCACCTGTCGGCTGGAGTTTGATTGAAGTTTGACAGGGAAAGTTGTCTAGGGTTGGGATGTGTCCGACATGCTATATGTCAGCTTCTGCATTACACACGACAACCTTAGACTCAAAATATTTACCCATTCAAAGCACTGTAACAGAGGTCAAAAAAACCTCAGACTCTTAACAGACATGCACAATTACAGGAATAGTTTACCAAAAACCCCTCATGTTTTCCGTATGACTTTCTATCTGACGCATTTAAAAAAAAAAAAAAAATGTATTTGATGATCTTGATTTGACATTGAATATCATAAGTCATGGACCCAAACTGGTAAAAACCATACTTTAAAATAGAACATGTAACAAAAAAGTCCTATGCATTAAGTGCCACACTGATTGAAGTAAATATATTCTAAATATAACTATAATAGTGAAGTCGAAAGCTTAACGGTGCTTTAAATCCCCTGAAGCATAGTGAGTGTGGAAAAGTTGAACTCTATTGTGAACCAAAGTAAAGATTTGAGCAGAGGAGAAACGACACTGAACCTTTAAGAAACCACATCTTACAGTGTGAGTGACTTTACCTGGATCTCTCTCTCTCTCTCTCTCTCTTTAAAAGCTATTTCTAGATCCCGAGGTTGGGCTTCACTCTGAGTGATTTCCACAGATTATGGCCTTCTGCAGGAAGACCATCGAAATACCATGGTGACTACTGCAAAAAGCACTATGGTGAGGTGACAGTTCACATAGGAAAGAGTTACAGCATATATTACACACTGTTGTGGAATTATATATAATTAAGATGGTGGGCAGGTGCACATGTGCGGCCAAAATAAAAAATGTGCTGGGTAAATAGGTTCAGACCACTCATTTGCATACTGACATGGTTGACAGCTGTTTTAGATTGACTAAATATAATACTGTATATAAGATTTCCATTCGAACTAAAAGCATGAATCTAGGCTATTTGCACTGTCAGTTTCGGAGCAAAACGCAAAACTGTGACATTTCATTCACTCATGCACTTCACTTGTCAGTGCATATTCTTACTTAATGGCAAAATAAAATAAAATGCTGATTTTAGGTTTAAAAATTATGAAAATTTATATAAAAATAAAAAATAAAAAAATAAAATATAACTAAAATATAAATATTGGTATTGTGTCTTTTTTTTTACGCGTACTGTAAAATAATTGTATTTTTATTTTATACTTTTTATTGTAAAATATAATAGTGTTATCGCTTTATTTACTGTTTTAACTAAAAGTGGAATAATAGTATTATTACTATTATTCATTATTTAAATTAACACACACACACACACACACACACACATTTCTTCATACTTTCATGTATATATTTCAGTATAAACCAACTTTAAATCATTCCTCTTTTTAAGTAAGACACTTAACACTTAAAGTTATTGAGCCAATAATTATGTTCCTTAGATATGTGATATCCAGGATAAGATGTGACAGCCAGGGACAAGTGCTGTATAAAAAAGCGCTCGAGGAGGCACGTGGCCACTCAGCATGCTGGGTGATTATTCCTTCAGGCAGCCCTCAACTCATTACGGTGTGCAGTAATAGAGAAAAAGGAGAAGTGTGCGGCAAGATTTACAAGATAATGGGTGAGTGCTGCATTTTCAGTATGCTTCTCTGTGATTAAATCAGAGGCTCGATAAATATTTACATTCATCTAAAATGAGATTAGGCCTCGCCAAGATGGCTGGCAGTCCAGCCCGCCGCCTGAGGACAACAACGCCTTCGAAATCCTGATGAGATGCATCAGTGTGAGTTTTCTCGTGTGCTGTTAGACCCACTTTAAAACTCAATCTTCCTGGAATAAGCTATTGCCCTAGCAGACATTAAACGTGTAAAGGTCACCTACGGGTTGGTGATTGTTAGCAAAGTCAAATTTGGAAATGGAAAAAAGCCACCACAGAATAAAATCAACCTTAATAGACTACAGTACATCATTTGTTTAGTCTAGTTAGTTTGAATTTCTGACTGTCTGTATCCAGTTTATCCTTCAATGATGACATAATCAGAGTTGGCATGTAAAACTGTTTGTTTTTACCCAAGAGAAACGGCTCATTAATAAAGTTAATATACTGCACTGACAGTCCAATATTTGGCAAGTCTGGAAAAACTGACAGAAAAAAGACTTATTAAAAGACTACAAAGCTTTATTTGTCCTGCCTACTAACAACGGGCAGCACAAATGACCATGGAAACCGATATCTAACAACGCTTCATTTCAAAAACCCTCTAGCAAACTTACTTTGGCCTGAGATCTGCTAGAACAAAGATTTTCCTCCATCTATGAGTCTCTTTGGTGTAACAAAATTAGATCCACGTTAAAGCTTTTCTCTCAAATAGCAGAACAAAGATTGATCAGAGCGCAAGAGTGACTGATATAGGGACTTGTATTTATCGGCTAAATCGCTCCAGGCAGTAAGGGGAGTGCATCAAACATAATAAGATCATCTATTAGGAACAGAGGTGTGTAGATCAAAATGGGTTTTCGGGAGAAACTCGCTCGCAAACACACTCAAATGTGCCGGATTGGTTCGTGGAGCAAGGAAAGCATTTGAAAGATGTTTGAGTTTTCCATAAAAAGATCATAAAGCCATATCTGATGAATAAATATGAGGTATGGGGGAGGGCTATTGCTGGGTCATTGTGGTGTTACTGCTTCAAGTTTATTTGCAATTATTTTTCATGCTCGAAATCTTCCTCTCTCACTCTCTTACTTTCTCTCACCCACTGTACTTCCTTTAGCTTAAATGATCTACCCTTTTTCCCATCCTCCAAAAATGTCACACAAAGCCACATGATGAGCGCGATTGTGCTTATTCCTGGCTTCTCCTGTCCCATTTCTGGAAAAGTGCAATGTAGGATTTTTACAGTGGCTGGGCTGGAAGTGGAAGAGAGCTCTCTAATTTAGACTTAATTCTTCTACTCTACATACCCTTTGACCTGAATCGATCAGCATTTGTCATACTTTGTGGCTTTAGGTCATTAAATTGTAATTGAAGGTCTGGTGGTAAGGTGTAAGAATATTGCTTAGGGTGCAAAGACAAAAATAAAAGTTCATACTGACCTCTTATTTGTCTGACCGCCATATCCAATTCATCTCAAAGACAGTTGCTTGAGTGGCACAGGATCCCTGGACAGGAAGAGCACACGGTAAAAAATACATTGTCAGATATATGTTTAAGTATAATCCCAAATTTACCAAAAATGGCCCCAAAATCTATTGCTAATAAACATTTTAAATATATAATTATTGATTAATTTATAGATAACACTACCACTTAAAAGTTTGGGGTCCGTACATTTTTTTTTTTCAAAGAAATTCATACTTTTATTAAGGATGTGTTAAAATGATAAAAAGTAAAGACTTGCACTGTTAGAAAAGATTTGTATTTTGAATAAATACTGTTCTTTTTTTTCTATTTTTTTTTTTAATAGATTTTATTAATCAAAGAATCCTGAAAAAAAAAGAATCACGGGTTCCAAGAAAATATTTAGCAGTACAACAGTTTGTGTTGTGCGAGAGTCACTGTAATGGAAGGGTGACCTCTTGTGGTGATTGAATGGAAGTCCATGGACAGGATTCGTGACAATTGATAATAAATCAGTTTATTAGAATGATTTCTGAAGGATCATGTGACACTGAAGACTGGAGTAATGATGCTGAAAATTCAGCTTTACATCAAAGGAATAAATTCTATTAAAATAGAAAACATTTATTTTAAATTGTAATAGTATTTCACAATATTACATTTTTTTCTGTATATTTGATAAAATAAATGCAGCACTGGTGAGCATAAGAGACTTTAAAAAACATTAAAAATATTACTGATCGCAAACGTTTGAACGGCAGTGTATATATAAT
>NW_015625652.1:1032406-1037230 GCF_001515625.1 Sinocyclocheilus rhinocerous | reverse complement strand
GCTTAAGATATGTTTTTTTCTTTCTACACGTTATCTTAAGGGTTTTTCCATTGTTTTAGTTTTAGTTTTAGTATAACATTATAATACCATTCATATTTTTATTTTTTTATAATTTAAAGAAGAAACCAATCCGATGTATATTTGACATTTGAGGCTTAATACTAAAATACTTAATACTATAGAAAAGCACTAAAAATTTTTCAGTTAGAGTGTTTTCAGCTTGTTTATTTTCATATAAATTATAATTTTTTTTTGGTATAGGAAAAGACATCCATTTTATGCATTTAAGAGCTTTCCAAAAAACTGGGCACTGGTAAAGCAGTTTAACAATGAATTTGCTAATTATATTTGTTTGACCCACACCTACCTAAATCAAATATCCATTTAGCAGTGACATGGTCCATTCCTACAATTAACTATTTTATTGCTTCTCTCACCTTTTTTCCCTGCCCTAGATTCCCGTATACCATGGCACAGCCAGGTATAGAAAACAAAGTGTGTTTGCAGCTATAACCTGGTGTGACGTTTATGTGCGCCATTGTAAACCCCAAAAGTAAGTGTGCTTTTCTTAATAGCCATTTTACTCTCTAAATGACATGTTCCAGTTTTTTCCTGCTCTTGAACCTTTAACTCCGTCTGTGCAAATCCAATCAATACCTTATTATTAAGGTAACGGGTGAGGGCAGGCAATGAGCTATTTCAGTGTGCTTGTAATTTTTTTCCTCCGCTCCTGTGAACGGCTTGTTTAGTGTGACAGGGAGATAATAACATTAATGTGTCACTGAGCATAGATTTCTGTGGTGCTTCATTGCGCCGCATCCATTGCAAGCTCATCAAAATCAGCTCCTGGGAGGAGAGTCTGGACTTCAATCCGCTTTCCTCGGTATGACGGCTCGAACCTTATTGTCTAACGATGACCTCTAGGTCCAGGCCATAAAGCAAAAATCCATATGGTGTTGACGCGTATGCAGTTTCATTAAATCGGAATTATTGATCAGGGTTTGCTGTTGTTGCCTAATACTCAGTGACGCTCACTGGACCGTAGCTGCTGTGACCAACGGGCTTCATAACAGTTTTATCAACACAGCAGGAAAAGACAGGAAAAGAAAAATTACTTTGAGGTAGTGAAGCATTTTCATTACAATCATAAAACTGGAAAAGAATATGTTGGTGGTCTGCATTGCAGAAATGTTTTTGAACACAAGGACAAAACGTTTAGATCTGCATAGAGCAGTTGGTATTTTAGGGCGGCTTAGTCACCGACCACCCGCAATCCAGTGTAATTACGCGGATCTAGCATTGTGCTGTTATTAATTCATGGCCGTCACTAAAATTCACGATGCCATGGATAGTTTTTATAGTACATCTTCTCTTTTGTGGCCCTCTAATGAGAAATTATGAAATATTGTTTAATATTAAATTATATTTATTTTTATATAACAATTGTTTCTTTTCATTTCAAATTGTCATGCTTTTAGTAGCAAATATGCTTATTTTATATGTAAATTAGGCAAATTATATATTGCACCTTGATCACCTGTTAGGACTGCGTGATTTGAGGAAAAAGTATTTAATTGTGAATTTCTAAAAATAATTGCAATTGCTAAAAAAGATCAATCAATCAATAAAGGTTGACCAAAATTTTGTTATTATATATCAATGTTTTTAAATATGTATTACTACTGTAATATTTCACTCAAGTATTTAAGAATTTTTTAAAAAATAAAATTTTAATTTGATATATATATATATATATAATGTTTTTAAAACTTTTTGATAGAAAACTGCAGTGCATATATTTAACTGAACTGTGATTTGATAAACTAAGCCATATCGCAATTTCACTTTTATTTATATTAATTGTGCATCCCCATCACCCACTGAACAATTACTGTCCATAGCAATTGTGTATATGTACATTTTCTAATGATTACTACAGCAGAGATCAAATGCCAAAGAAGAGCATTATAACCATTGAATGTATTATTAATATTGTTCATTAGGCATATGACAGAATTAAGAAGTATTAGTGTTACTACTTTTCCTCTAGAAGCCATTCTTGCCAACCCTATTCCTCAGAATAAGGCCACTATTCCATGACACAGCAGTGCAGATTACATCTTGATTGGAAGTTAGCTCTCCACTGAGACCCAGCAGTGTTCTCGTGTGGCTGTTCAGCCGTGCCATTCCCCCCGACCTGGCTGTGCTGATTAATCTCTTGCCGTCAGAACACTCAGTATAAATGAGTGGTGCTTCTTTTGTCTCTCGATGATAGGGAATTCAGCTTAGGCTTCATTCCTGTGGTGGTTCTTGCCACAGAGCATGTAACAGTTTGGGGTTTGCTAGATCTGAGCTTCTGAAATGTTCTGTTGGATGGTTATATTGGCAGGTTAATGCACTGCTGACTCTGTGTGTGTGTGTGTGTATGTGTGTTAGAGAAGTGGAACAACAAGTGCTCTTGAGTCTCAGTGGTGGATGTACCAGATGTGCAGCAGAGGGAGATGGAGGCTGTTATAAGTGGAGACTAATCAATGAAATTATTAGATAAAGCTGCTCTCAGAAGATGCTGTTGGGGATTAAGAGATGCATAAACATGAGGTGAAATGTGTTTTCCGGGTGTAAAGGTTTAGTAGTTTTGTAGCTATGTACATAACTGTTTTACAGTATTATTTTAGTATTATTTATAAGCTATTATATTATTTATTAATATTTTGAATTAGCTTTTATTTTTATATTTTAAGTTTTATGTTTTTATATTTTCAGTTTTAATTTTAGTAAAATTACATTTAGTCATTTGGCTGTGTTTTGTCATTTTTTTACTTCTATATAGCTTTATTTTTATTTCAGTGTTAGTTTTAATCATTTTAGTACTTTTAAGTTTTTAAAGTACATTTTTTTAAATATTCTTTTTCATTCTTTTTCTTTTCTTTTCTTTTCTTTTCTTTTCTTTTCTTTTCGTTTCTTTTCTTTTCTTTTCTTTTCTTAGTTTTATTACCAGTAGAATATAATGCAATGCAATACAATTAATGATGGAAATAAAAATTTTCATTATTCAAAACTATGGGGTATAAAAATAAAAATAAAATTGTATGAGGTATCAGCACATTAAAAAGAGAGCACAGTCTTGTCTGCTTTAAACTTTGCTGAATTCTATTTAGATATGCTTGATTTTATTCCCAATAACAACACAAAGGCTTTTGGTTACTAAATTAGCTTTTATTTGAAATCGTTCACTTATTCTATAATGACTACAACCAGTAAAACTCATAGATCGACAAGAGGAATCACAGTTTATGTCAAACACCTTTTGAGCGGCTGGAGACCTGTGGGCTGCATTTCCCAAAAGCATCGTATAAGCCTAACTAGATTGTACAGATCATTGGTGCCAATGATTTCTACAATCTATTTAAGCTTATGATGCTTTTGGGAAACACAGTCGTGATCATCCTCCAATTACCTGTAGACACCTCTCTCCCTCTGAACCAATCAGATTGATCAATCAATGCAAACAGTTATGCTGCAGTGGAAGCACAGTATAAAGCTCAGTGTTTCGGGTTGAACAGCAGAGAAAATACTGTTGAAGCAGCTGATGCCAAGCTGCTTCTCGCTCTCATATTGTCTCTTGATTTCTTACCTATTTGTTTCTTTTTTCCACCCTGCGTTAAAGGCGGTAATAAAATTTCACCCCTTTTCTATCCTGTTTTTTTTTCTTGTTCGAGTCTGATTTGTCCTTTCAGTGAGTGTCTGAATATTGAGTTTAGTTTTTTTCATCTTTGATATAGTTGCAGCCAATATCACTTCAGCATATCACTTAATAATAAAAAAAAATCTAATAAGCAGGCTGGTTTAAATGGGGAAGCATAAGGGTTTTGAGGCAGCATTTTAATGCCTCCATTGTCACTGTCTTTAAGTCTGATGTACTGTATGGCTCTTGGTGTAGAATTCAGTCTCAAATGGACTGCTTGCCCTACTTCCATATTCACAGAGAAAATCATCACAATGAAAAATGAAACATACTTTTTTGAGAAAGTCATAACAAAAATGACTGAACAGTTATTCACAATTCAAAGCTCTCCAAATAGAGATTCCATTTGAACATTTTTAAGGGTTTTTGTTTGGCAAAAGCAACCTGATTTCTCTTCTTATTTCCTCTCTGTCTGCTGTGTGTCATTTGCTGAGCTCAGGGCCGGATTTACTTTCCACCTTTTTTATGTACTGTACAGAAATCACGCTTTCTTTCTCCCGTTCTCTCTCACAGACGTACACACAGACACAGTACAGACAGACACGCACTCACGCACACACGCGGAGATGCGGACAGAAACTTGTTGTCAGAGCTGTGGCTGCCCCGCGAATTTATCAATAAAATAGTTTCGCAGCTGAAAAGCTACATGCCATTTCTCAGTAGTGAGGTTCTTGAAGCAGTTCAACTTAAAGGTTCGCTATTAGTAGATGCTGCTTCTGAATACTGCTGAGAGACGCAAGTATTCACACGCACTTAATCTCTCTCTCTCTCCCTCTCTCTCTTTCGCGCTCTCTCTCTCTCTCTCTCTCTAATAAATGTGTTAGACTGCATTAATAACTGCGTTAGCCTGCATATCAATGGCTCAAGCCTCTGTTATTAGCTCTAAAATGACGTTTTGGAATTTGCAACGGAAGGTTTGGGATGAGGTGCGTAAAAAATTTGCTAATTCAACACACGAGATTTCAGGACAGAAACATGTCAAATGTCTTTAAACAAATCATCTGAACAATTGATGTGTGATTGTGACTCCAGGCCGTTAAAATTATTAGAGAAATAATGCACTCCCGAAGTGGTTATGT
>NW_015625652.1:1011098-1031690 GCF_001515625.1 Sinocyclocheilus rhinocerous | reverse complement strand
CACTTAATCTCTCTCTCCCTCTCTCTCTTTCGCTCTCTCTCTCTAATAACTGTGTTAGACTGCATTAATAACTGTGTTAGCCTGCATATCAATGGCTCAAGCCTCTGTTATTAGCTCTAAAATGACGTTTTGGAATTTGCAACGGAAGGTTTGGGATGAGGTGCGTAAAAAATTTGCTAATTCAACACACGAGATTTCAGGACAGAAACATGTCAAATGTCTTTAAACAAATCATCTGAACAATTGATGTGTGATTGTGACTCCAGGCCGTTAAAATTATTAGAGAAATAATGCACTCCTGACGTGGTTATGTGGCCATGTCGCTGCACCTATTAATGGAACGTCTTTCTCAGTTCTCAAACAAATTAAAAACTACAATCAATTTTTATTGACTGAACGCAAGCTCTTATTGCGATAGAAAACACTGTAACGGTTTACACTGATTAATAAATATTTTTGTTTGCTTGGGTGGTAATATTAGGCCTATTATATTAATAGGGAAGGGGGGCCCAAAAATTAGTTTTGCCTATGCCACAAAAAGAGGTAAATCCGGCCCTGGCTGAGCTGGTCATTTCCCAGCATGAATCCACTGCTAAAGGCAGCTGGAAAAAGCTGTGCCAGCTGCTGGCCACAGCATCAAAAACACGGTTACTGCTCCAGAATGTGCAGAACTGCACAAAATGATGGATAAAGAAAAAACGAAATGAAAGGTGTTAATGGAAAACCTTTTTTGTGTGTGTGTGATAGGGCTACATTTTAGTGCAATATTTGTGAGGAAAGGTTCACAAACTTTTACATTACACTCTCTGGTCTCCTTTGCTTTTTTGTGGGTCCTTCCTTCTATAGTTCATATAGAAATAAGGAATAGTTCATGCAAAAATTACAATTTGCTGAAATTTTGAAGGCCGTCCATGATGTAGATGAGTTTATTTCTTCATGGGAACACATTTAGAGAAATTTACAACACTTGCTCACCATTGAACCCTCTGCAGTGAATGGGTGCCATCAGAATCAGAGTTAAAACAGCTGATAAAAACATCAAAATAAGTTGGTGCCAAAAGCCTCGTGGTTAGTGCACCGACATACAGTGCAACTGCGCTCGCTGCGATCCAAGTTTGAATCCCATCTTGTGGTACATTGCCGATCCCACCCCCTTCTCTCCACCCAATGCTTTCCTGTCCTGTCCATATAAAGGCATAAAAAAGTCCATAAATATATCTTTAAAAAAATATCACAATAGTCTAGAAGTAATCCATTTGACTCCCATCAATCTGTCCGTCAATTAATGTCTTGTGAAGCGAAAAGCTGTGCTTTTGTAAAAAACAAATTCAGACGAGATGATTTTTTCCCTGAAGAAATTAATATTATGGATAGAGGACTTCAGGATTTTCTGAAGCTTGAAGTTAAAAACGTCTAAATGACAGATTTGTTTCTTACGAACATGTAGCTATTGGCTTCATGAGGCATTAATTTATTGATTTGAGTCATATGAATTACTTATAGATTATTGTGATGTTTTTATCTGTCTGGACACTCATTTTGATGGCACCTATTCACATGAAAAGGATCCATTGGTGAACAAGTGATGTAATGCTAAATTTCTCCAAATCCATTCTGAAAAAACAAAATGAACAAATTCATTTACATCTGGACTGAAAGTAATTTTTTTTAGCAAATTTTCATTTTTCAGTGAACTATTCCTTTAATGGATCAAAGAACAACTAAACTTTCTTTTGACCGGCCTGCATTTTATTTCCTCCCTTCGCATTCAGGTCCATTTTTCAGATTAACTGGTGTCCTTCTACTGTGGATCCGGACCGCAATAATTGTCTGTCATTTACTCCGAGACGGAGCCACCAGGTGCAGCTAATTAATAGCATTTTTTTTTATAATGATGTGTGTGGGCATTCTTTGAAGATACACTGCACCACCATATTTCCATATTTGTGTAGGAACATGTGTTTATGTGTCTATAGGAAAAAAGAGAGGAAAAATAAAAATAAACGTCTGGGTACATAAGTGTTTGGGAATTAATTATTTCAGTAATGTTTCTCTCTCTCAAGATTTAAGTGTGATGGGACTCTATTGTGACTCAAAGAGATAAAAAGCCACATTCAGGAAGGGCTCCTCCTACACCGCCTCGGTTAGAAGCTCATAAGGGCAGTTCTGCCGCTGTCAAGGGGTCATTTACAGCAGCTTAATTAGGATAAGTGAGTAATCTCGCTAATTCACCTTTATTTACCTCTAGCGTGGGAACAGACAAGGGCATACAAGGCCATTTAATCCTCCAGAGAGGGATGGAGTCTTTCTTACACATTATACGCTGGGCATGTAACAATGTCACCTCTTGCTTTGTTAAATTAAAGGATATTTTCTGGCAAATTAAAAGTGTCACAAAGGCTTGAAAGAAGTGTCTTTAGATAATTATGGTAATTTGAAGTGCATCATCATCTACAAGATCTGAAGATTCAGGCTTTAAATAGATAAATGTGAGGTGTATGTGTTTTAAATCTCGATTGTGACATACTCTCAACTCATTATCAAGCTGGATAGAAAAGTTAAGATCTTTATAAAGGGATTTATTATCAGGTCTGAGTGGGAGTACAATATGTTCTAAACAGATTCTCAGCTATCCTCTTTGGCAATGCATAACATATATTTATGGAATAATCAATGCCTCCAGTTAAACTTTGGAAAAATATCCCCACTGAATCAACAGTTTGAATCACAATTTTTAGAATTTGGATGAGCCATTGCATGGTTTAAAAAAAACACAGTGTGATGCATATTACCTCTTGTGAGATTTTTCATTAAGGATATAATTTGTTTGAGCTGCTACATGGCTCCACCTCACTAAGAAAAATATTAATAATATGAATATTTATAATAATATTACATTTTAAGCAGAACAGGGACATTTAGGTGACTGTTCCAAGTAATTTGAACAGATATGGGTACTTAATGTACCAGAGTGTCACATTGTGCACATTCAAAATTATATTATATTCTATTATTCTTATTCTATTATGTTTTTCATCATTATAATTTATTTATTTAATTTATAATTTATTTATTTAATTTATTATTGAAATGAAATATAATACACATACTATATATATATATATGAGAACCGGGAGTAATTAAAAAAAAAAGATAGCAGTTGCCAAGTGGTTATCAGTCTTTTCTTTTCCAATACAAATAAGACCAGTCTACCTTTTCATAACTGAATATAAAAAGTTATGACCAGTCTGCAACCGGCCCTAGTTCTTTATTTACCCTTGTAAGATCAAGGGTAAATAAAGACCCTTTATTTATTAATAAATAAATAAATTTTACACTTAATTTTACATAAAACACTTTCCCATTGGATCTAAGCAAATCTCATAGGTGACCTATTTTGATCTCAAAAGAGTGAGTTGTCACCTAAAGGTGAGGAGTTTGCTTCTATGAAATATATATTTTCTGTAAATAAGGTTGCTATGACATCTACATTGTAGAGACTAGCGAAATTTCACAATTCTCAATACCAAAGCAGAGTAGGCTACTAGGTAACTATTAGTAACAAACAAACAAACAAACAAAAGTCCTCAAAATTATTGAAAATAATTAAACAGTCAGTAATAAAAAAGCTAAGAAAAAATCCAATAGAATTAAAAGATACAAATGAAACAAACTGCTTTAAGGTTTTTTTATGCAAGTCTCATGCAGTTAACAGCCTACTACAGAAATGAATAATTAAATGTAGAATAAAACAGCATAGTCTTCACAGTAAGAATTCAACTTTCTTTGTTTCTTATTAAAGCTACAAAAGTCCTTCACTCAAGAGCAGTGTGTGATTTTGAATTTGTCTTTTGTCGTTTGATTAATATTAAGCACACAGTCGGCAGCAGGAATATAGCTCGCTGTCACTTTAAGAGCCGCACGGATCCAATTTACCGTTACAAGTGTATTTTCATTCTCAACTCTTTACGTTCATTTATTACATGACCGACGAAGGTTTACATGAATAATCACTAAGCGCCGCATTTTGACACATTTTTGCGTGTACAACGTTGACCGTTTAGGTGCACACCTTGAGTTAAAAGATGACTTTATGTCTGTGTTCTGTTCCGTCTCTGAGCGCATACACAGAAATCCTCCTGAGGAAGTGCAAGTTCCCTTTCAGTCAATCACGTTCAACGTTACGTCGAGTTAACTGACATTAAGGGGGACTCACTCGGGAGCCCCAATCACCTCATACGGGTATATAAGATGGCGGCGTGCATCCACTCATTCAGATTTTTGCTTCGGAGCTGATCGCTTCGTGAGTGCTGCTTCTCTCAAGCAAGAAACTATAAGAAAAGAAGACTTCATCGAAGCTGCAGGAGTTACTCTGGTCGAGTTCTACCACCTGTGGTCCTCCCCTGGGCACATAGACTAAAAGAGCAATTTCCTACAGCACGCACGGTTGTTGAGAGCGTCTTTTGAGATGACTTTCCGACCGTGTGCTTCTGGGTGCTGTAAGGAAACTCCTTACCTCTGACGATGGACATGATCACTGTCTCACGTGTCTGGGCCAAAACCATGCTGAGACGGCATTCATGAATGGCCCGTGCCCACATTTTGAGCACATGTCCATGGCTACGCTGAGGTCGCGGCTCTCATTCATAATGAGGCTTCCCTCGGGCTCTACCCAGCCCAGTTCGTCGGGTCGTTAAGACTCCTCAGCTGTGTTGGTTAGGGACAAGGGAGACCTGAGGATCACGGTCAGGAATGCTCCGTCGGGCCAGTCCCCACGAAAGTCCGGCCCCTCACAGCGTAGCGCCGTTGAGCTCCCGGATGATGGCGCCGGTCCATCCCGAGGCGGACCCAGTGTCTCTTTCGGGGCTCCGGAAGAGGATAGGATGTCTATCGCTGCATCAGAGGAGGGGCTATCGTCTTTGGAAGCGGCGTCCGTGGCGGCTGCTCAGTCGGAGTCCGAGGCTGAGTTGACGGCCATGCTCCTCCGGGCGGCCAAGAGCATCAGGCTGAAGGTGAACTCTCCACTTTCTCCTGAGCGCTCGAGGCTCAACAATTGGTATCTGGGCTCCAGATGTGACTTTCAGCCACGCTCCGCCCCAGTGCCTTTCTTCCCCACGGATCCAATTTACCGTTACAAGTGTATTTTCATTCTCAACTCTTTACGTTCATTTATTACATGACCGACGAAGGTTTACATGAATAATCACTAAGCGCCGCATTTTGACACATTTTTGCGTGTACAACGTTGACCGTTTAGGTGCACACCTTGAGTTAAAAGATGACTTTATGTCTGTGTTCTGTTCCGTCTCTGAGCGCATACACAGAAATCCTCCTGAGGAAGTGCAAGTTCCCTTTCAGTCAATCACGTTCAACGTTACGTCGAGTTAACTGACATTAAGGGGGACTCACTCGGGAGCCCCAATCACCTCATACGGGTATATAAGATGGCGGCGTGCATCCACTCATTCAGATTTTTGCTTCGGAGCTGATCGCTTCGTGAGTGCTGCTTCTCTCAAGCAAGAAACTATAAGAAAAGAAGACTTCATCGAAGCTGCAGGAGTTACTCTGGTCGAGTTCTACCACCTGTGGTCCTCCCCTGGGCACATAGACTAAAAGAGCAATTTCCTACAGCACGCACGGTTGTTGAGAGCGTCTTTTGAGATGACTTTCCGACCGTGTGCTTCTGGGTGCTGTAAGGAAACTCCTTACCTCTGACGATGGACATGATCACTGTCTCACGTGTCTGGGCCAAAACCATGCTGAGACGGCATTCATGAATGGCCCGTGCCCACATTTTGAGCACATGTCCATGGCTACGCTGAGGTCGCGGCTCTCCTTCATTATGAGGCTTCCCTCGAGTTCTACCCAGTCCAGTGCCTCTGGTCGTAAAGATTTCAGGGCCATATTGGTTAGGGACAAGGGAGACCTGAGGATCACGGTCAGGAATGCTCCGTCGGGCCAGTCCCCACGAAAGTCCGGCCCCTCACAGCGTAGCGCCGTTGAGCTCCCGGATGATGGCGCCGGTCCATCCCGAGGCGGACCCAGTGTCTCTTTCGGGGCTCCGGAAGAGGATAGGATGTCTATCGCTGCATCAGAGGAGGGGCTATCGTCTTTGGAAGCGGCGTCCGTGGCGGCTGCTCAGTCGGAGTCCGAGGCTGAGTTGACGGCCATGCTCCTCCGGGCGGCCAAGAGCATCAGGCTGAAGGTGAACTCTCCACTTTCTCCTGAGCGCTCGAGGCTCAACAATTGGTATCTGGGCTCCAGATGTGACTTTCAGCCACGCTCCGCCCCAGTGCCTTTCTTCCCGGAGGTTCATGAAGAGCTCACCAAAACGTGGAAAGCCCCGTACACCGCCCGATCACGTTTGAGTTCTTCCCTCCTCACTACCCTTGATGGTGGGGTGACCAGGGGGTGCGTTGACGTTCCCCAGGTGGAGCGTGCGGTTGTGGTGCACTTGTGTCTGCAAAACGCCGTCACCTGGAGGAACCGTCTGTTCCTCACATCCAAAGCATATAAGCTGTCGTCAGCCCTGGCTGCCAAGGCTTACAGCGCTGCGGGCCAGGCCGCCTCCACCCTGCACGCCATGGCCATCCTGCAGGTACACCAGGCCAAGGCATTGAAAAAGCTGCATGAGGGTAGTCCTGACTCGGGTTTGATGCAGGAACTGCATACGGCAACTGACTTTGCTCTCCGAGCGACGAAGGTCCCTCGGTCAGGTGATGTCAACTATGTTGGTCCAGGAGCTCCATCTCTGGCTGAACCTGCGCAGAAGCGTGACGCAGACAAAGTTTGCTTTCTCGACGCCCCCGTCTCCCAGGCCGGCCTCTTCAGAGACACTGTCGAGGACTTTGCCCAGCAGTTCCAGAAGCAGGCCATCAAGCATATCTTCGAACGAGCTGGTCACAGAAAGTACGCGCAGCCCGCTTCTCAGGGCGCTACTAAGTCTCCTCGGATGACCGCAAAGCGTTTCTGAGAACGGGCAACCCAGAGATGACAGGAACTGCTCTTCGGGGGACACCAACATTTGCGCCACCATCCCCGGGGGAGGGCCGGGGGCTTTTTCCACAGCTGAAGTCAGCGGTACCCACCTTCTCAATAAAGGAGCAATTTCCTTCATCTCTGGGTCTATCGCGCCGGGTTCTGATTGTGAGCAACGTTCTGCTTCCTCACACTCCGACTCGGGGCACGAATTCTCCTCTCAACATCTTGGAGTTGCAGGACACGCTGCTTCCTCGCACTCCACTGACTTCTCCGCGGGACCGGGAGGATCTGGTAAGTGCTGTTTCCAGCAGCTCGTCTCTACTTTGGGACGCTACGCTTCCCGGGTTGAGCCACCTTTCTTCCCACAGCTGCCCTACCATAGGTACGTCGGTAACCGCTCTGTTGATTCCACTTGTACAGAGGCTGGGGGCATGGTTAATGCTGCCCAGCCCATCTCGCTGGCTTATCCAGACGGTCCGGCTCGGCTACGCGATTCAGTTCGCCAGGCGCCCTCCCAGGTCCAGGGGTGTCCTTTTTACATCTGTCCCAACGGACAAAGGGTGCCTCTGTCCTGTGTGCAGAGATTGCTGTCCTCTTGGCGAAGGACGCAATAAAGCCTGTCCTTCCAGCTGAGATGAATTAGGGTTTCTACAGTCCCTATTTCATCGTACCCAAGAAGAGCGGTGGGTTTCGGCCAATCCTGCATCTACGAGTCTTGAATCGATCCCTGCACAGGCTGCCGTTCAAGATGCTGACGCAGAAGCACATTCTTTTTAGGATTACGGAGAGCCCACTTTGAACCGAAACATCTGTCTCTCAAGACTTCACTCCTGATCGCACTCACTTCCATCAAGAGGGTGGGGGACCTGCAGGCATTCTCGGTCAACGAATCGTGCCTTGAGTTTGGTCTGACTGATTCTCACGTTACCTTGAGACCCCGGCCTGGTTATGTGCCCAAGGTTCCCACCACTCCCTTTCAGGATCAGGTGGTGAGCCTGCAAGCACTGCCCTCGGAGGAGGCAGACCCGGCCCTTGCATTGCTGTGTCCCATCGCACCTTGCACATTTACGTGGAACGCACCCGGAGCTTCAAACGTTCCGAGCAGCTATTTGTCTGCTTTGGGGGACAGCAGAAGGGGTTGGCTGTCTCCAAGCAGAGGTTGGCTCATTGGTTGGTGGATGCCATCACCTTGGCGTACCAATCCCAAGGTGAGCCGTGCCCCCTGGGTGTGACGGCTCATTCCACTCGGAGTGTTGCCTCCTCCTGGGCGTTGGCGCATAGCGCCTCTCTTGCAGAGATTTGCAGAGCTGCGGGCTTGGCGACACCTAACACCTTTTCAAGATTATATATTCTTCGGGTGGAGCCCGTGTCCTCCTGTGTGTTGGGTAGTAACAGGTAAATTGCGGGAGTCAGGCTCGGTGTTCGGCTTGCGGCGCCATTCCTCTGTTGGATACATGCACCTTATTTCCAGTTGTACCCTGTCGGTGAACTCTGGTCCTCCATTGCCCCGCAGTTGCAGACTTGGCAGAGAAGTCTGTTCCTGCATCCGGTAGAGAGTATGCCATCTTTCTCTCCGGACCTGGCATTGATGTCTCAGATTCTACCATGGTCGGTCTTCCACCGTGTTCCCCTTGACTTCCTTCATTTTTCCAAGTTTTTTGGGAAGGTTACGGATTGAGATACATTGGTTCTGACAAGCTTGCCTGTCAGCATTTGCATCCTCAATTTACGTAACACTGTTCGTTGTGGCGTTTTCCATTGGGACACCTTAACGTCAGTTCACGCAACGTCGAACATGACTGACTGAAAGGGAACGTCTCGGTTACGTATGTATTCCCTGAAGGAGGGAACAGAGACGTTACGTCCCTTATGCCACAACCTTGAACTGCGCTGAATGCCGGGATGTGTCTCGGCTCCTCAGCACAAACCGGAATGAGTGGAATGAGTACGGGGAGTGGCTTGGCATGCAAATTCCACTCGCCAATTTTCATTGGCCTTTTCTTCTAAAACTCAGAGGTGATTGGGGCTCCCAAGTGAGACCCCATTAACGTCAGTTAACTCGACGTAACATCGCTGTTCCCTCCTTCAGGGAACGAGGGTTACATACGTAACCGAGACATTCTCTTTCACGCTTAAACATGAATAAATCTAATACACTTCAATAAATTAAGCACGTCCCATTTTGGAAAAGTCACGTTACATGATCTTACTGATTTGCACGTGAAATCGGGCTTTTATGGAGGAACGAAAGCGCATCGCTGGAAATGGGGCGGAATGGGGCGCAATAATAGTTTTTTCTCGATTATTGTATTTTCATAATCGCTGGAGGCTGAAATTGAAATCGAAACTGTTTTTCGATTCAGTTTATATCTCGCAGTTCTGAGTTTTTTTTGTGTGAATTTCTTTTTTTTGTGTGAATTTTTTGTGTGTTCTGAGTTGTGAATTTATATCTTGCAATTTTGACTTAATTTCTCAGATTTGCGAGTTTATATCTCACAATTCTGACTTTACAAGGATTATGAGATAAAAAGTCGCAATTACTTTATTCACTGGTGGATGCAGGCTTCCATATTAATAGGCATAATTAATCCAAATTAATGTATTTTTTTTTTAACAAATCTTGTGATGGACTAACAAAATGTGTGATTGTGGAAATTCTTTTGATTGCAATGCCATAATTCCTCTTCTTGTGATTCTGTTTCAAAATTAAAAGGAGTAAAAATTCAGAATTTTTGTCCATATTTAAACACGCCTCAATAAAGGACTTGAAGTCTGAACAGTAGTAACACATCTTTGTGTCTATGTGCTTTTGGAATCGAAGAAAACCGGGACTGAGAATGGACAAACTCATTTATAGTGTCGGCATCCATTCAATGTAGGTAGCACAGAGGTTGATTGAGTGCGCGCGCTACTGAAGGACGTTTAAAAGTCATCGCTTGAGTCCCCTCTACTCCTCAACCTCTGCCTGATGGGACTTAAGAAGTCATTTCAGAGTGCAATTCATGTTTGATGACTTTATTGATTTTCCTATCCCGTCTCCCTTCCTGCCCCCTTCCTCCCAGCGAGGGTCTCTGCAGAGTGAAATGTACCTACAGTTACAGCTGGCTGAAGCTTCAGTTCGCTGCCTCTAAATTACGGCCCTCAGTGCTGAGAACGACACGAGATGAGAAAGGGAAAAATAAAGATTCAATTAACCCGAGTAAGAACTCGCAGTACGAGAAGAGGACATTCTTGCACTGACGTCGCTGCTGCCCACACACTTTTCTTTGTGATTGATCGAGGACACACTTTTGTATTACCAGGTGTTTTAGCAGGCTTTGAGTGAGGGGGCCAGAGGCCGATGAACTGACAATCACTGACATAAGCATCTGACAGAAACACACGCTTTCCTTCCTGTGACAGTCCTGTGATCGTAACGGATTTCAATCGGAAGGTGAGGTATTATAACCTTGTCTATTGGCCCAATTGTCAGCTTGCAGTCGCTGATGACAGTGATTGCACCCTCTCATCTTCCTTCTAAAGGGATGAGCCATTACATGCCATTTTTAATGGATGACAGCTAAATAGTGCCTTGTTATGCATACCTATTCACACACTTACACACGCACACCGCGTTTCCAACAGCTCCTGTTCATGTCAATTAAACCCATAAGAGGCCATTCAGTGCAATGAGGCGGTGAGTCAGCCCTCCCACAGCCAATGTGTGCCGATCCACCATCAGGAGAAAGACACAAAGTAGGCGTACGAGACCGCTGACCCCAGAGGGAGGCGAGTGAATCTTTTAGTGCCTTGCACTTCTGCTCAAATAAGCATCGTTTTCCATCATTCATGATGTAGGAACAAAATTATTGATCTTCTGCCATCTAAATGTGATGATGGCCAAGTGCCCGATTGCTGTGCAGGTCATTTTGTGAGGTGTGAAATAATAGAATATTTACTGTGTAGACATAGGAGAAGTGGCAGTGGGATCAGGAATATGTTTTATTAATGTGACAAATGTGGCACCACAGGTGGCCCACCATGACCGAATCGAGTGTAACTTCCTTTAGGAGTCCAAAAAAGGGGTGTGTGGTTTTATACTACAAAGTAATTTGGTAATGGATTGTTAACTGAATTAAAAAGAATTTCAAAATCTGCCTTTCACAGATTCACTTGTAAAGGGACTATGGATTTTCTTGCAGTACCATCAGCAAATCAGCACCGGCAATTATGCCTTGTTTGGCTCTGTATGCCATGTTCTATCATAAGCAAATATTGCAAATTTGTAATCATGTTCTTCTAGTGGGTTCTGTGCCAGTAGAGCAGCTGCCATTGAAACCAAAGGGAATGCTAACGGTTGTTTTTTCCATTTATTATAGGCCTCCGAGGTTAGTTAGCACTGGATATGTTAAAACACCTGTTCAACACACCTGGTCCTTTTGTTCTGCAGACCACCAGGCACATCATGTTCTAGATGGCTCTCTTCAAATAGTAGAGCTGTTGACTTCATGTCACATGGTAAGTGAGAACACTGTTGGCTGACATTAGTTATCCATTTTAAATTGGGTTCAAATGAATGCACACACCTGGCCACTGTGGTAAATGATGCCAAATTTTTCTCATTTAGAAATTATCTGTAGCTTTTAAAGTGGCAGGACAGAGATAAAGTTGTCAAGAGGCTGCCTAAGTGGTCTGATAAATCTTGGTGAGAATACTCATGAATTCTGAATCCATTCTTCAGCTGCACAATATGGCATTAAGTGAGGAACAATTTTTGCAAGGCAAAAATAATTATAATTGAGCTGAAACAATTATCAGGTATTGAGTATGGACACTGCAGTTGTGGAAACAAATCTTGGGTCCCTTATGTGTGGATGGCCCAAGACTAGCTCAAGGGGTCAAGGTTTGTTAGTGCCATTTGGCTACAAAAAGTCTCCATTGACGGTAGGGCTGCACAATTAATCAAATTTCTAATCGCGATTACAATTATGGATGCCACAATTACATAATCGTTCAAAGAAGCAATTAATCGTTCAAAGTCCACTTATGTTATTCTGAGTGCTTGTGTTTTTATTTCTTTCTACAGGTTATCTTAAGGGTTTTTCCATTGTTTTAATTTATATAATACCATGCATATTTTTACTTTTTTTATTATTTAAAGAAACCAATCCAATGTACAGTTGACATTTGAGGCTTAATACTATAGAAAAGCAATAAAAGTTTTTCAGTTTGAGTGTTTTCAGCTTGTTTATTCATATAAAGATATGGCATGCAGTTACTTCAAACAATGGTATAAACATCATTCAGTGTAAATTGTGATAATCGTAATTAATAATCGCAATTACAATTTCAAGGGAATAATCGACAATTATGATTTTTGTCATAATCGTGCAGCCCTAATTGACAGGCCTTCAAATTTTGTCACATATACTGATAATTGTTTTTTTGTTTGCAGTCGATTTACAGTCTGGACAGATGTGTGTTTCTGCGTGAGTTTGTTGTATTCGGAACTATTTGAAAGTCTGGTAGTGTGTTATGTCCAGTTGTTCCACTGTAACAATCTACAAAGTTGGGAAGTGTATGATGCCTAGGGCCATGCAGTTTTACTTAAAGGGGTCCTATTATGCTTTTTCACCTTTTGAATTTTAGTCAGTGTGTAGTGTGTATGTTTGGGCATAAAAAAGATCTTCAAACTTACAAATCTCAATGTCTATCCCAGGTAATGGATGTAGTCACTGAACAGGGGAGGCAGATCCTGGAGCTAACACAGGCTGTTAAAGGCTTACTGACACCACAACAGGGGGTTGGGGGTCTGCAGGCAAATAACACAAGAGCCCAGTTGCGGTTCACGGAGGATGGCCAGCCCATATGCCTAAAATGTCAGGAACCAGGGCATATTGCAAGGAGATGCCCGCAGAAACGCGGCTCTAAAAAACCTGCACCCCTTTCCAACGAATCGGGAAATGTGACGCCCCGGTTGCTGTGAGTCGAGCAATCCGTGGGCAGCCTGTAGACTCAATGCAAGAAGAACTGCTGAAGCGGGCAGTGGGAACATGCCCCCAAGTAGATATTAAGGTTCTTGGCGTAGAAGTATCCTGTCTCTTGGACACAGGCAGCCAAGTTAGTACGATATCAGAAAGTTTCTTCCGACAGCACTTGGGAGGTGATGATGAAGACATGCTTTTAACCGCTGGATGGCTCAAGCTTACTGCCGCCAACGGGCTGGACATCCCGTACTTGGGATATCTTGAGCTGGAAATAGAGACTATGGGCAGAAAGATCCCAAATTGCGGTTTCTTAGTGGTAAAGGATCCTTCACCCTCCTCAAAAGCTGTTTCTTGTATTGTGGGTATGAACATCATAAGTCGGTGCCGGCAGATAGTGCAGTCTGAGTTCGAGGCTCCGTTGCAAGGGGGGCTAGAGACTGATTGGAGGAACGTGTTCCAGCATATACAGACCTGTGATGTTCATAAGAGTCGGGTGGCCCGTGTAGCAGGGAGGAGTGTCGTCCACGTGCCAGCGGCCTCCATAACTATGGTAATGGCAAAAGGATGGCTGGTGAGTGCTAAAGGGGAAAGCCAGTGGCTGCTAGAGCCGACACACTTACCATTGCCAGGGGGTTTGCTGGTTATGCCGACAGTAGTAAGCTCACACCATAATGAGGGCCCAGTCCAAGTTCTTAACATGTCTAATGAGGCTGTGTGGCTTTTTGATTATTCTTGTGAAACCTCCGTTTGGAGTTTAAGCACCGCTATAGTGACCCCGTGTGGTGAATCTGAGTATTATCTTTGATGTAAGTTGAGTGATATTGAATTGTCACCTGTTATTTGTTGAACCATTGATTAAAAATTGCTCAAGATCACAACCAAGAAAATCTAAACAGCGGATTGAGTTAAAATACAAAAATAAATTAGCAAATCTAAAAAAACCTGATTCTGTGTCAATTGATTTATTTTGTTAACTGGCAACATATATAACACTGTTCTAGTGGTTTTTGGATATTTAAAAAAAAAAAATCTTACATATTGTGCCTTTAACAGGGCAAATTAGCGCGAGAGCGCAATTCCAAAACAGCGCCGATGGGAGGGGAAATTTCTGTGAGTGATTTACTAACAATGCGCAAATTAAAGAACACAGACGCAACATCTCATTTACATATCGACCAACACAATATACCAAGCGCAAACTTTTGCGTCTGAAAGGAAAACTCCTAAAAATACATATTCAATAAGGTCAGGCGCAAAAATAACTGTGTCCACACCTTTTCAGCGCTAATTCGTCACTGCGTTTCTTTAGTAAAACCTGACAGTACAATTTTAACACCAAAAGACGGTTTGCACTGGCGCAACCTGTTACTAAAACTGGCCCCTAGTGTTGTAAAAAGTGTTCAGATTTTAAAATCCGTGTAGTGTATTCCACCCTTTACTTGTGTTTACTGCTAGCGATCTGGCGAACTTCCCGCTAACTCAGTGTCTAACATCCAGGCACGATATTAAAACTCATTGTTAAAACAAACCAGACATTTAAACCAGATAAATCTGTCTGGAATAATTCATAAGAATGCTTATTGTTTGCTGATTGGCTGCTGTTTGTGATAATGTACATGATGTACATTATAAGTTTGAATGTCGAATTTCTAACCATTGCATTTGTTTAATCATATAATATTATATAAGAAGAAAGGCATAAATAAACAAACAAACAAACAAACAATAACTATTATTATTATTATTATTATTATAAAAACAGAATAATAATCAACATTAATATTCGCGCTGAGGGACCTGGTTAATGGATAGTAGGTCGCTGGCCCAAAAAAGGTTGAGAACAACTGTTCTAGGGGAATAATATACACTGTCACTGAGATAAATGGGTATGCTAACAGATTGCTTCTCCAGATATTATAAAATCTCCAGATATTTTAGACTGCCTTGGGCTGACGACAGCAGGGTCACTGTGACTATGCAATACCTCCATTATGCAATAAAAGCAAGAGGAAGAAACCTCACGAATTATCTCTACAGTAAACGCTTATGCCACTTGACATTACGAACAGAATACCCTGATGTGCTCTCCATTCTGTCTACAGAAGGTATTCCTTATGGTGACTGACCTTTAGGAAGATAGGGCTTCCGTCTATTGTTTTCCCTAAGGACAAAAACAAGGTTATCACCGCTTTAATCTCTCTCTCACACCCTTCCTCACTGTTTTCCTCTCTCTCTCTCACTTTCTTACTCTCTCTGTCTCATTACTGTGTCTCATTCTTCCTCACAGGGTGATGGGTCTTGTCACACAGTCCATGTTTGCTGGAGACAAAATGAAGCGAAATACGTGCAAGTGAGACTAACACACTGTTCCTCCTCTCGTTTCTCTCCAATGGAGAATTTCATTATTCTATGTCCATTCTCCCAGTTACGTCAGGAATATAGATCTTTATCAGGCAGGAAATGGTTTTGGGTGGGTGGGGTGTATTTATAGTTGGTGCTGGGTGAATGTTTTCCTCTGAGGAAATGCAGGACTCAGTGGAGCTGTGATATCACCTGAGCTGACACCGATTCTTATCGGACATTCTCTCGTTGGCTCTCTCTCACTCTTGATCTGGCTCTGAGGGGTGTCAAAAGAGAGGACGGACAGTCTTTAGACTTCAGATTTAAACCATATTTATCAGTGCTTAATTTGTAAATGAATAATTGCTGGATCCAAAACAGCAATTAAAAGGCGATGTGACTGACAATACAACTTCAGTTTTCCCGGAACATTCAATGACGTCACTAAACGGTGATGCCACATTTATAGCATCGTTAACAATTTCTGCATGGACCTAACTAGGGCACAGGATTTCAAACTCTGGGTCAAAAATGGGTCGCCAGGATGATTTAAGGAAAATGTATATCTAAAATACATAAAAAATAACAAAATTTGTTTTCATAAAAATAAAATTAAATCATAGTATGTATATAAAAGGCATAGCTAAATATGCGAAAAATATCTGACTTAAATAATTAACAGTTTTAAAACAGATGCGAGGTGCGGCACTCCACAAACGGGCATCCTTGCTTTATTTTACAAAAGCACAAATGTTCTGTTGTTATTTTGAGTATGCAAAAATAAAAGTAAACAATTTGAGCTTTGCGCTCACACACACACACACACACACACAGACCACATATTCGCAACTCAAACTTGAGATCGCAGTCTGATCATTATCAAAATAAAATATAGTCAACCAAAAATATAAAGGTTACACTGATCAATTTAAATAGTCCGTGGTATAACTGGTCCACTTTGCTGTTATGCCAAGCACATTTTTGCTTATTTGAAGAGGATATTTCTGTCGAACGCGCATGAAGTACAAAGCTTCTACATTATAAATAATAGTTTAACATTCAAATACCGTCACGTTTATGGTCTGTTTTTGTTTTGTTTTCTCTCTGTTCCTGCCTCCTGTTTCTGTATGCCCTTATTTGGTTATGTTCCTGTCCTCATTATAGTTCGTTATGTTCATTTGGTTTTCCCGTGAGTTTGATTGTTGATTGCTTCCAGGTGTGTCTTGTCAATTACCCCATGTACTTAAGTTCGTGTCTGTGTTATCTGAGTTTGTCCGGTATTGAACGTCGATGTTGTGTTTCCTGTGTGTCCCTGCCTGCCTTGTTTTACCCCGTCTTGGATGATTAAAGACATTTACTTTGAGTTTATCCCACGTCTCCTCATTCTTCGTTTTGCCACAGAAGGCAACTGTGACAGAAAACCGGACCAACACAGTAGTAAGCGGCGCTCCTTCTCCCCGTTTTGTTTTCCTGTTTTTCCCCCGCGTCATGGAAACCGCTGCATGCTTCGCCGCACCGTTGTCAAGCCCGCCGGCTGCTCCGAAGACAAGCCCGCCGGCTGTGGCTCACACAAGCCCGCTGACAGCTGCTCACTCAAGTTCGCCGGCCGCTCCGATGTCAATCCCGCCGGCTGTAGCTCCCACAAGCCCACCGGCCGTTCAGCACCCAAGCCCGCTGGCCGCTCCAAAGTCAAGTCCGCCAGCCGTTCCTCAGTCAAGCCCGCCGGCAGTGGCTCTCTCCAGCCCGCCGGCCGTTCCGAAGTGGGCTCCTGTTCCCGAGTTTAGCCCAGTGAGGGCTCCAGTTTCTGAGTTAAGCCCACGGAGGGCTCCTGCTCCCGAGCTCCGTGCTCCGCCATGGCCTTCCGAGCTCCCTGCTGTTACCTTTGTTACCTTTCAGGAGGGGGGAGTAATGTCATGTTTATGGTCTGTTTTGTTTTGTTTTCCCTCTGTTCCTGCCTCCTGTTTCTGTATGCCCTTATTTGGTTATGTTCCTGTCCTCATTATAGTTTATGTTCATTTGGTTTTCCCGTGTGTTTTATTGTTGATTGCTCCCAGGTGTGTCTTGTCAATTACCCCATGTACTTAAGTTCCTGTCTGTGTTATCTGAGTTTGTCCGGTATTGAACGTCGATGTTGTGTTTCCTGTGTGTCCCTGCCTGTCTTGTTTTACCCCGTCTTGGATGATTAAAGACATTTACTTTGAGTTTATCCCACGTCTCCTCGTTCTTCGTTTCACCACAGAAGGCAACCGTGACAAATACATTGTGAATATGGAAACGTTAGGATTTGTGCCGAATGAGAGAAAGGCTTATGGTCACACCTAGGAGGGAGAAGAATGCCTTCCATACCCTGGAGATGAACTGTGGGCCACGGTCTGAAACAATGTCTTCAGGAATTCCGTAATATCTGAAGATGTTATTAAACATGATCTCAGTGGTTTCCATAGCTGTGGGTAGGCCCTTGAGGGGGAGAAGACGGCAGGATTTAGAGAATCGATCAATGCCTACTAGAACACATGTGTTACCATCCGAGGCCAGCAGATCAGGGATGAAATCAACTCCTAGGTGTGACCAAGGGCAGTTGGGAATGGGCAGCGGAAGGAGCTTGCCAGATGGTAGGTGGCGTGGGCTCTTGGAGATGGCACATTCGGAACAGCCTTGGACGAACCTTCTCACATCCCTGGCCATATTGGGCCACCAGAAGCGATCCTTCAGCAGTGAGATGGTGCTGTTGGCCCCTGGATGGCCAGTGCCCAGAGAAGTGTGAAAAGAGTGAATCAGGGAAGTGCGTTGTGCTCTGGTGACATACTGCACTCCTGGTGGACAGCCCGGCGGAGTAGGCGTGGAAGCATTGGTCGAGGTAACTTGGCTATCGTTCCATTGGATGGGGCTTACGACGATTTCATTGGGGATTATGGATTCTGGTTCCTCACTGACCTCTTCAGGAGCATGAAGACGAGAGAGAGCATCCGCTTTCACATTTTTGGGGCCTGGACGATAGGAAATGGTCAAATTGAATCTAGTGAAAAAGAGAGCCCATCTTACCTGACGAGGATTGAGTCTCTTGGCATCTCGTAGATATTGCAGGTTCTTATGGTCAGTGAGGACACTGAATGGATGATGTGCTCCCTCCAACCAATGCCTCCATTCCTCGAGGGCTAGCTTAATAGCAAGGAGTTCCCTGTTGCCGATGTCTCAGCATACTTGTGAGTGGACTGGTTATGGAGCTGTAGTGGTAGATTAATCTTCTATAAAAGTTTGCAAAACCCAGGAAGCGTTGAAGTTCTTTGGTGGTTGGAACTGGCCAGTTTCTGATAGCATCGACTTTCCCCTCGTCCATCTGGATGCCACTGTCATCGATGACATAGCCAAAGAACTGCACTGAGGATTGATGGAAGGAGCATTTCTCGGCTTTGAGGAACAGGTGAAATTCTCTCAGCCATTTCAGGACCTCTGCAACGTGGTGGCGATGTTCGGCCATGCTCCGGGAGTAGATTAGGATGTCATCAATGTAGATGAGGACGGTCCGGTGTATACTCCCGGAGTACCTCATGCATGAAATCCTGGAATACGGAGGGGGCGTTTTCTAGTCCATACGGCATGACAAGATACTCATAGTGCCCAGTAGGGGTCACGAATGCGGTCTTCTATTCGTCACCTTCACGTATCCGGATGAGGTTGTATGCGCTGCGGAGGTCTAACTTGGTGAAGACGGTGGCTCCGCGGAGATGTTCCAATGCCGCTAGGACGAGGGGAAGTGGGTAGTGAAACTTGATAGTACTCTTGTTTAGCGCCCGGTAATCGATGCAAGGCCTCAAACCTCCGTCCTTCTTGGCCACGAAGAAAAAGCTGGAAGCAGCAGGGGACGTGGAAGGGCGGATGTAGCCTTGATGTAAAGCTTCCTCAATATACTCCTCCATGGCCTTCTGTCCAGGGAGTGACAAGGGGTAAATCTTTCCATGGGGCACTGGCTCACCCAGAATCAGATCTATTGCACAGTCCCATGGCCGGTGCGGAGGTAACTGGGAGGCTTTCTTCGGGCAGAATACGTCACTGAAGGGGACGTAACAGGCTGGAATGTCGACTGACTGTTTCTCGACCGAGCTTTCAATGGACGTGGAGTAGAGTGTGAGGGCTTCGGAGGGAAGAGGGGATGGCTGAGGAAGATGTGGAAAACAGTCAGGAAAACAGGTACTGCCTCACTTCAGGACCTCACCAGTTATCCAGGAGATGGTAGGATCGTGTTGCACCAACCAAGGATGCCCTAGGATCACATCAGCGGTGGAATACCCTCCAGCTCCACAGTACAAACACAAGCTCTGGCTCAGCCGTCTCTGCCGCTCCCAAGGGGAGAGTCGAGTGCCGTCCACTAGCATGGGTTCGTGACCTGGTTCTGGAGGGCTGATGGTGTCTGACCGACGAAGGAGTGGAGTGTATGGTGAGAGTTGATGCTCCGCAATGCAAGATTGCATATGAGTAGCACAGCGGATGGATAGCTGTATAAACCATTCCAAGCCATAGGAATCATAATAGGCTGCGAGCTGAAGTTGCACTCTCGGCTCTAGTCCTTGCCGGTAGGTGGTCAGAAGTGCGCGCTCATTCCAGCCGCTGGCTGCTGCGTTCTGAATTTGACGAAGGAGTGGAGTGTATGGTGAGAGTTGATGCTCCGCAATGCAAGATTGCATATGAGTAGCACAGCGGATGGATAGCTGTATAAACCGTTCCAAGCCATAGGAATCATAATAGGCTGCGAGCTGAAGTTGCACTCTCGGCTCTAGTCCTTGCCGGTAGGTGGTCAGAAGTGCGCGCTCATTCCAGCCGCTGGCTGCTGCGAGGGTTCTGAATTTGAGGGCGTAATAATTTATGGACAGAGACCCTTGACGGAGATGATAAAACTGGTCACAGACAGAGGTATCGCCTTCGGGTTTACCAAAGACTTCTCGGAAATGTGCAATAAAATTATCAAGGGATTTAGTTACTGTACCAGCTTGGGACCAGATGGTCTCTGCCCATTGAAGGGCTTGCCCCGTCAGCAGGGATATGATGAATGCTATCTTGCCGCTTTCCGTTGCGTAAAGATGTGGCTGCATCTCCAGTGCGAGCGAACACTGCAGCAGAAATCAGTTGCACTCCTCCGCAGAGCCAGAGAAGGGCGCTGGTCTGGCCATGGGACTGGTAAGTATTGTCGTAGAAGAGGAAGCGGTGTTGGAGACGGGCGTGACAGGTGGTGTGACAATGGCAGGGGTGAGTATCCGTTTGAGGGCATCCACGATCTCCTGGAACGGGTCGGGTGCACTCATCTTGCTGA
>NW_015625652.1:979177-1011088 GCF_001515625.1 Sinocyclocheilus rhinocerous | reverse complement strand
ACTCATCCTTTGAGGTCCGATCTTCTGTTACGGAAGGAGACTCACACAGAGGATTAGAAAAACACAAGGGTAGTTTATTCTCAGCAAGTGAAGCAGATGGTACGGGCAGGTGAGTATTAAAGCCAATATATCAGTCTTTAGGGAAGATGAGGAGAGTAACACCGTAACTGGTATTCACAGGAGATCATGGAAGGGAGACAGAGGACTGCACACACCTCAGAAGATGAGTAAACTGGGAATCCACAGAGCTGATGACTGGAACGGACACAGGAGAACACATTGGAGGAAACACAGGAGGTAAGTTCAACAGGAAGGTAAGTCTTTCAATGAATCTCACGGATATCAGAGATAGAGAGTCCATTTCGTTGGAACGAGATCGGACACTGGAGTGATGTGAGGTGTGTGCGGTGGACATTCCTGCAGTCAGCATGCCAATTGCACGCTCCCTCAAAACTTGCGACATCTGTGGCATTGTGCTGTGTGATAAAACTGCACATTTTAGAGTGGCCTTTTATTGTGGCCAGCCTAAGGCACACCTGTGCAATAATCATGCTAATGTCTAATCAGAATCTTGATATGCCACACCTGTCAGATGGATGGATTATCTTGGCAAAGGAGAAGTGCTCACTAACATAGATTTAGACAGATTTGCGAACAATATTTGTGAGAAATAGGCCTTTTGTGTACATAGAAAAAGTCTTAGATCTTTGAGTTCAGCTCATGAAAAATGGGGGCAAAAACAAAAGTGTTGCGTTTATAATTTTGTTCAGTGTAATATACACTAGTCAACAATTGAAGTGGATCAAAACCTTTCATCAAAGTTGTCCTAAAACCTAAAACCAAAATGCGTTCTTTGCTTTCATCAAAGTTTAACTTTTTTTGATCCACTTCAAATATTGACTACTATATTTTGTTAAATGTTTTTGTTTACAAATTTATGGAAATTAATTAATTTTCTAGCTTTATTGCTGGTATTTAGTCTAAACTGATATTTAAAAAGATCAAAACTATATTGTAGCTTGATTGTTGCCCCTTCCTTCCATCAAACCTACTAGCAAAATATAGCAAAGTGTTGCTTAACTGTATAACTACTTTAAATTATCAGTAGCTTGTACCACAGCTTCCACAATACTGGCTAGTGGCAAAGTATAGAGAAATATAGATTTCACAACCGCAAGATGGAGTCACAGAAAGAACAAGAGGTGGTTCTCTTTTTGTTTGCGTGTGTGCCGATTTTATCTCTCTGAGCAAACAGCCCATGCTGAGTTACAGTGAATCAGTCAGTGCCAATATCTATTTGTCTCCGTCCAACAGACCACAGAGATCGAGAGGATTCACTGCACACGAGCACATGCAATTCTTGTCAGCTGACGACTGGTGGCACTGCATTATCAGCCAAAAGCCTCGGGTAAGCCAACCTGTGTGCAGATAGACAACAAACACTGTGCTTATGAACATACTCGCACAGAAACACACACACAAAGACCACACAAAATGATTAGTATGCAGGTGCACAAGCTCGCAGCCACAAATGTACACTGATAAACTAGTCCGATTCAATATAAGGAAACATGCAAGATGTTCCTTCTCAAATAGAGGCTGTATTAGCCACAGCGACAGCCTGGAGAGATTTCAGGGACTGGGGTTATAATGCGGGACAGTGGGCTCACTGTGGAGGCAAGATCCGCAGGAGGTTATTTGTCTTCTGTTAACCCCATATGCGCCAGTACAGCTGCTTCTAACCCTGCAACTTGCTGAGAAATAAGATCTTAAAATGTTCGAATAAATCAAATTGACCTTGAAATCTGCTGATGCATTGAAAATGGCTCAGTGGGAGAATGGCGCATAAACACAAATGATCAGGGGTCCAATGCTCATGAACTGTGAAACGTCAATCAGGAAACGGCTGAGTTTTTGAAACTTCTTTGAATGCATGAATGAAAATGGGTCTTTATAATTGCTTCTGATTATGCATTTTTGAGCAGTGAGGGCGTGCATGTGTGTGAGTGTATGACGGAAAGGTGAAAGAGCTTATAAATATCACATTTGACAAGATTACTGGCGTATTATTCATTCCTTTATGCATCAGATAGTATGCACACTTACAGCATAAATGGGCCAGATATAAATACATGGTATCAAATGTAGCATTGCGTTGGCTTAAGCATGTTTGTGTTATTTCTTGCTGCCGTTAATAATCTTTTTACACAAAATAGCAGGCACAAATTTCAGAGTGCCATGGCACCTACTACGGTCATTAAATGTAATTACAGCAACAATTTTGACAACTTTCAAAGGACCAGCATATTTCAGACTCATATTACTCAAGAACATACCTATGATATGAATATCAGTTTGTTAGTCGTCCGTTCTTTTGTGCACAGTATTTTAGTGCAAAAAGTGCCTTTTTACTAAAGCATGCCAGATTGGGTTAGTCTGCTGCATTGTCCAAAACTAGCATTCAGTGTAGATTTGTGGGCATGTTCGCAGTGGATTCATACAATTGGTTTCATTGCATCAGGCACAGAACGTGCAAATAAATGGTGCCATCTGCAGGTGCAGTTCTTTCTTCGAGAATTCGCTCTGTGAGACTATTTAAAGTTGATTTGAATACCAATAATTGAGTGTCTTCACACTTTTGGACTTAAAATGTTTCCAAAACACGTTTCTGAACATTTAGAACGGTGGAATGGTGAAATACTGAATTAATGTAACCTTTCCCCCACGTGCCACAACTGAATCAAATCAGGTTTAGCCTTCCAAATGGCTTCAGTGTTGGCTTTTTCTCTCCCTAGGGGCTGCGTGTGTATCATCTTCAAACAAACGGTTCACCTTTGTAAAAACATTGCGGCCTGCCTGCGGCCTCAAATCTTATTAAATCTCCCTCTCTCTTTCTCCAGGAAGCTTTGACAGGAGTGTGTGAATATGGAGAGGGTGGGAGTGGCAGCTGCATTCAACTCTTCCCCGGAGCGCTGCACATTTCTGGAGAGTGTAGGGTGTGGAGTCGAGGGAGGGGGGCGGAGGTGTTTGGAGGAGACAATTAGCATAATCCTACCAAGCGGAGACCATCGTTTCTGTTGTTTTCATCAGTCTGGCTTATTTGGAGGCACAGGTAAATATTGGAGTTTATTGGTATGCAGACTTCAGAAACGAGACTTTAAAAAATGAATGGCAGGTAATATGTAGCTTTTTGTTTGAAACCAATTTAGAACACGGATTCGCACAAAGTCACCTGCAGCGTTTCTATGAAGGGAGAAAATAGAATAAAACTATATAGGCTACATAAAAAGGAATATATAGGCCTATACACAAAATCTATTTATCTTAAATAATTAACAGATTAACAAAACGAAAGAAAAAAATTGTGCTGAGTTTCGGATAATTGTAACATGCTCTGAAGTTCACGGAAAAAAAAAACGAGATGGCAGAAAGCCGTTTTCTTTATTTTACAAAAGCTTTTGTTTTGAATGATGTTTTGCTTCTATCTGTATGACCAACCAGCTTTGGTATGACCATAAATTACCCGTAACAGTTGGGAAAACACTGCAGTGATCGCATCGGTGCCTCACACGCACATACAATAAATTTTTGTGACATCGCAGCCTGTTCATTATCAAAATAAAATACAGTTAAAGAAACATAAAAAGTTACAATGCTCAATTTAAATAGTCCATAGTACAGTCTGTGCCATTCAGTGTGACCAGCGTGTAACTAAAATAGCCTAATTGTGTTTGTAATTTTGCTTTTATTTACCGGTATTTTAGCCTACATTAGTTCTGAATGTAATAATAAAATGCAACGTACAGCCTACTTTTTATTTATTTTTTATTTAGGCAGTTTTTCCCCCCTCTCAAAACGCTTATAGGAGTAACGTTAGCGTTTTTATCCATGCTGAAACATTTTTAAATATCTTGAAAAAAATACTTTAATGTTTTTAATGCATTGACAGTTTTTTCTTTTGTTTAATACATTTGGTCTTTGGTAAATCTAGAAAAGATGATTCTGTATTGGCTATGACTAAGCGGGATCAAGACTCTCTTCATGATTTTTTTTTTCTTTTTGAGTAAATTAAACACTGTACTTTATTATTATTATTATTATTACTATTGGCAAAGAAAAAAGTTTAAAAAATAAAGTTATTAACCAGTATGTTTTCTACTCAAACCGGTTTCACAGAGGAATGCAGGAACAGAAAAGTTCAAATACCGATTCTGCTTGGAGTGAACCAATCTTCCGGAATCGGAATCGGCCAATAGTAGTTTGTTAAAATCGGTATCGGCCAAAAATAAAAACCTATCGGTGCATCCCTAATATTCCTTTTTCTTATATACAGTATATTGCCCATATTACAAAATATATATTTAAAAAGTGCATAAATCACTCGTTTTTCTGAAGAAATATTGTCCAACAGCGACACCAGCAGGTAAAGTTTCAGCAGGAGTTGGCACCTGTCATGCCTCCCCTGAGCCCATTGAGTTTTAACAGACACCCCAAGCGTGCACTGACTTTGGTGGGGGGTAATTGAGAATGAATGGGGGAAAGTCATCTGAGAGGAGGCAATGCCTCCATTGTGATATGACTGGTTATGTTCGGCTGTGATTGGTTCATGCTATAAATTCCGCCTCTTGTGTCGCAAATCAGTCTGAATGAACAATATAATGGTGGTCATGGGAAGACTAATTAAAAAATTAATTAAACAACTCACACACTTAGATATAAACACTATGTTACATCAAAGTAAGACTTGAAATGTCCTGAAAACATGATCTCTAGGGCTGGGTTTTGACACAAATTTCACGATTCAATTCGATTCTCATTCACAAGCTTGCGATTCGATTCAATTACCAATTCGATTCGATTAGATTCAATATCGATTATTTTGGATATATATCAGGTACAGTACATGCCAAATTTTCTCAAGAAAAAAAATCTCTCAACTAATGCTGTAAAATATTATATAATAATATTAATAATAATATAGTCAGTTGGTACTACAATACTATAATATTGAAGGTTAAAATTAACTGATTTGTTAAAATTTCACTTAATGAAGTTTTTAAAAGAATAAAGTTACAATTACATAATATTTCTACTTCAATTTTTTTTTTATTAATATAAACATAATGGTGGCTGTCATAAAATGATGGATTTATTCAAACATAAATTAAACATTGAAGAACAGTAAAATTTATAATGAATATGTTATATGGTGCATATATTTAGCAAAATGCCCCTCTCTACAGTTTATTTTTCTAGCTGACTAATAAGCTTAAGGTCACCAAATATGTTTTTTCTGAGTTTTTTTCTAAATGTGACGTTACGATTCGATTCAATATCGATTATTTTGGATATATATCAGGTACAGTACATGCCAAATTTTCTCAAGAAAAAAAATCTCTCAACTAATGCTGTAAAATATTATATAATAATATTAATAATAATATAGTCAGTTGGTACTACAATACTATAATATTGAAGGTTAAAATTAACTGATTTGTTAAAATTTCACTTAATGAAGTTTTTAAAAGAATAAAGTTACAATTACATAATATTTCTACTTCAATTTTTTGCACACTCGTTTTATGCGTATTTGGCGCCACCTAGTGTTGTGGGTGTATTATTGACATGTCAAAGTCTAGACCCTGAATATAAGACGACCGCGTTTTTTCAGATGTATTTCCAAGAAAAAAAACATAGTCTTATATTCGGGACAATACGGTATATATGGAAAAAAATTTATTGCACTGAGAGAAAAGTTTTATTAGCTACATCCTGGTTAAATGAGGTCAGATTTAGGAGGCAAATGGCTGGGTGTGGGGCCTTAAGGGAGTCATTGAACACTACACTGAGTGTAAAGAACTCTTTATTAAACTCTCTGCTGAAACGCTTTTATTCAGAGATGAGAATCGATATTTCATCTCCTCAAAGGCTTTAAACTGGTAAATAAATCAAAATACATAAGGCGTGGAGGGGAAACCTGCCAGAAATTAACAAAATGTTTACCGAGGGATTTGTTTTGATAGAGCATGACCTGTGCTGTTGTGTACAGTCATTAAATCTCGGATAAGGGCTCTGAATAATTAATACATTTTTTTGAGAGACTTGCATGAAAATGTGGCAATCTTTGTGTCAGAACGGGAGTTTTGTTTTAAGATGGGCGGGGGAAAATTCTTCTTAAAATCAATGATATTGTACGTTTAAATGCATGTTTTTAAATGCCAGCCGTGAGTCATTTTGAGGAAGAAAAAAAAAAACTTCACAGAGCTATTCATGAGCTGAGATTGGTTTCAATTATCAGCAAGTGAATGAAAAACTCCTTCATGAGGAACACAAACTATTATCTGCTTCAATTATCAGGAGGCAGAGAACATTTTTGGCAAATTATACTTTTTCAGCGGAACCATGTTTATTCAAATTTCGTGTTTATTCGCTGTCTTCGTATCTTGTGACAACAGGTGAGCACCATTTTTTGCCCCACAACCAGCATCCCAGGGGTTTTCAGCTGAGGTTTTTTCTTCAGTGCTGTATGGTGTCTTGATTGTGTGTATTGTTTTTGGTTGAAGGAGTCAGTTAGACCTCTGAGAGGGGTGAGTGAGTTACTGTTTGAGCTGCTGTGTGTTGATGGAGTGCCGTAATTTGTATGCCTCTTTTCACAGCTCTTTTATTGCCATTGATTTTTGGTTCGGCGGATATCGCATTTTGCGTAAAATTAAAAATGGGCTTTTCAACACCGACCAGATACAATACTGATTTTGGCAGAAACTCATTTAAAAAAAAAAAAGGCGTTTATCGTGTTTTGGAACCAAACTCTTCATTTGCTGTCCACTGTCCATATTTTGGATCCAAAAGTGGCAACACAATAAAACCTCCACAAAAAGATTCATATGACACTATATTCCAAGTCTTCTGAAGCTATACGATCATTTTATGTGAGGAAAAATAATCTTCCGTTCCAGTAAGCTGTTAACTGCTGTGACTGGATCATTGAGTCAGTGAGTTGAGCTCAAGTATCAGGCTAAATGATTTTGATTTTGTGAACAACATGGTAAAATGATTCAATGAAAAGCTCTGACTTTGTGGAAAGCTTCGGTTCCCACTGCATGGAAAAGAATACGGGTTTGAAGTGACATCAGGGTGAGAAAATGACAAATTGTTAATTTTTGGGTAAACAACCCCTTCAACAATTCAACGAAGGCAGAAAAATTAACCAACCAAACTCTGCTACAAATAAAGCTCATCAAATCCCAAAGGTTCAGGGTTTGTGAGAAGCTTTCACCATCTGACGTGTGTATCAGATTTATAAAGGAAGCTTCTCTGAGACCGCTTGTGTCTTCAGAGTGATAAGAGCTTAATTAACTTCATATCTGCCTTTTCTTATGGTCACCGCCGTGCTCTTGCTCCCTGATACAATAATCTGGCACTATATGTGAGCAGACCTGCCAATGCAGCAAGTATGGAGAAAAACACATCAGCACTGCAGCCATTCTGTGGACGGTATGCCACCACCTCTTCCCGCACTTCTTTAAGAAGATCAATCCAGATTTTGTATCTTAATGCGATTAACGTTAATTTCTCCTACAGAACATTAGCCAGCACACAGATTCACCTCCGGGAAAGGCAAAATGCACATACTGTTAGCGCTTCCCCAGAGACGGAGATACAGAGAGAGGGAAAAAAGAGAGGGCAAAGGGGCAGCGTTGGAGCAAAAACTTCAGCTACATCAAACAGCGCGATGCTAAAGGGACACTCACAGCCCATCAATCAGGTTATATTGCTTCGGCCGCACAGAAAACGCGGTCCCTCCACGCCTTGGCTCTCCACGCTCTACGCGCCGCTCATTGTTCAGTCGGAGAGAGGGAGAGTGCGCAAGCAAGAATCACTGTAATTAAAGCAGACCGGGTTTTAATTAAATCTTGTGTTGGTTAATTAGGAAAATTATCTTTAAAGCAAATTCCATCTTTACAGATGTTCTCGCTGTGCCTTTGCAGAGACGGTGAGCGAGTTAAGAGGCGGCGGTGCGGCGGAGGGGCTCTATCTAAAGGCTGGTCATCCATTGCTCAAATGTAATTTCTGCCCATTGTCCAGCATAGTGGATTTCATTAGGCTGAATTGAAAGTGTAATGCAATAAGAGACTGGCTGTTTCTCAGGTCTCTGTTTTCCTGAGCGCCGGGGATGATGAGGGGGTCACTAATTTCATTGATTGACACACTTGGTCAAAGCCTCCGGCCGGAGCTAACTTCTCACACACATATTGCCAAATTGTATTTTTTCAGTGACCTTCATATAGATTTTGTTTCGCAATTTAAAGGGTTAGTTCATCCAAAAATGAAAATTCTGCTATTAATTGCTCACCCTCATGTCGTTCCAAACCCGTAACACCATGCAACTACACGTGATGTGACAAGATTCCAGCGACAAGCAATCTGTCTGTCCACACCAAACGCGATGCGACAGAATCAATCAAATATCACAGCCAATCAACAGCGTGTGTGGGCGGGCTCTCTCTGCACTTGGAACAAAATGGATAAGTTTATGATCTAATTAATAAATATTAAACCTTTTTAACATTATTAAGTGTACATACTGAGTGACTGATACTATCTTTGTTATTGAATGCACCTGTCGTTTCGCATTGAGTTCACAGTTTTAACATATATTTGCTTTAATTTATTTTCAAGATCTAAAGTAAACGATCTATTGTTGCTTTCAGTATGGCTATAAGGTCACATAAAATGATATTTAAACTCATATTAGTCACGTTTAACTTTGAATAAAGCACATAATCACCTGAGATTATCTACTGTCATATAGTTTGACTATGTTGTTGTTCCAGCCACGACGTCGCAGAAATAGAAACCATTTCTAAAATAGAAATTTTGCATGTCGCAGTCGCGGCTAGTTAGGACAAAAACTCCAATTAACATGAAAACTATACCTTTTATCTTGTGTCGCAGCATCACGTGTAGTTAGGACACGGTGTAAGACCTTTTCGGAAAACAAATTAAGATATAGTTAATGAAATCTGAGAGCTTTCTGACCCTCCATAGACAGCAACAATTCAAGGCCCAGAAAGCAGGGTTCGTACAGAAACTGCAAAAGGGAATTCCAGGACTTTCAAGGACTTTTCAAGCACTATTCTTTTGGTTTTCAAGGACTAAAATCAGAGATCTCACTTATCAAACAATATTGTTATTATCTTTCAAATTATAATACATAAACTAATAAAACAAAATGGTACACATAAAGTGCAGCACAAGCAAAGCATGCAATGACTGTGGCCACTTTAACATTTAAAAGGATACTATGGCAAAGTCATCGCTTTCCTTTTTATTTTATGAATACGATTACCTGAAGAATGAAAGCTATATCATACACTTGCAAAAAATTATGAGCTATATCATGCTTGTAGACACTAGGGTGTGACAATAAACTTAGCTCATGAGATGAGACAAAATACAGAGACTTTTTTAATACTATTTTTAAGAAACGGCCGGAGCTAACTTCTCACACACATATTGCCAAATTGTATTTTTTCAGTGACCTTCATATAGATTTTGTTTCGCAATTTAAAGGGTTAGTTCATCCAAAAATGAAAATTCTGCTATTAATTGCTCACCCTCATGTCGTTCCAAACCCGTAACACCATGCAACTACACGTGATGTGACAAGATTCCAGCGACAAGCAATCTGTCTGTCCACACCAAACGCGATGCGACAGAATCAATCAAATATCACAGCCAATCAACAGCGTGTGTGGGCGGGCTCTCTCTGCACTTGGAACAAAATGGATAAGTTTATGATCTAATTAATAAATATTAAACCTTTTTAACATTATTAAGTGTACATACTGAGTGACTGATACTATCTTTGTTATTGAATGCACCTGTCGTTTCGCATTGAGTTCACAGTTTTAACATATATTTGCTTTAATTTATTTTCAAGATCTAAAGTAAACGATCTATTGTTGCTTTCAGTATGGCTATAAGGTCACATAAAATGATATTTAAACTCATATTAGTCACGTTTAACTTTGAATAAAGCACATAATCACCTGAGATTATCTACTGTCATATAGTTTGACTATGTTGTTGTTCCAGCCACGACGTCGCAGAAATAGAAACCATTTCTAAAATAGAAATTTTGCATGTCGCAGTCGCGGCTAGTTAGGACAAAAACTCCAATTAACATGAAAACTATACCTTTTATCTTGTGTCGCAGCATCACGTGTAGTTAGGACACGGTGTAAGACCTTTTCGGAAAACAAATTAAGATATAGTTAATGAAATCTGAGAGCTTTCTGACCCTCCATAGACAGCAACAATTCAAGGCCCAGAAAGCAGGGTTCGTACAGAAACTGCAAAAGGGAATTCCAGGACTTTCAAGGACTTTTCAAGCACTATTCTTTTGGTTTTCAAGGACTAAAATCAGAGATCTCACTTATCAAACAATATTGTTATTATCTTTCAAATTATAATACATAAACTAATAAAACAAAATGGTACACATAAAGTGCAGCACAAGCAAAGCATGCAATGACTGTGGCCACTTTAACATTTAAAAGGATACTATGGCAAAGTCATCGCTTTCCTTTTTATTTTATGAATACACGATTGACCTGAAGAATGAAAGCTATATCATACACTTGCAAAAAACTATGAGCTATATCATGCTTGTAGACACTAGGGTGTGACAATAAACTTAGCTCATGAGATGAGACAAAATACAGAGACTTTTTTAATACTATTTTTAAGAAATTTTCAATTACAAAACATTTGTCTTTTAACTAATCTAGGGCCATAACTAACAATTATTTTAGTAATCAAGTAATCTACTGATTATTTTGACAATTTAGTAATCTGATCATTTTTAGAAGTAAAATAGACCTAAGTGAAAAACAGGCTTTAATATGACTATATTTATATATATATACTAACGATGAGGCAATCATAATTGGTTCAAATAAAGTATCAAAACCAAGTAATTACATGGTTTTATTGAACAACACTGTTAAAATACATAATGTAATATGCTTGTATATAATATGAATAATCAACTTAAGTACATTATGTATTATAACAAATACCTGCAGAGGGCACCAAATGGCCTGGTGATGTTTCACTTTACAGTGTGATTCAACGGCGTTTAAAGGTGACATATCATGAAAATCTGACTTTTCCACGTTTTAAGTGATATAATCAGGTCCCCGGTGCATCTACCAACCAAGGAAAGGTGAAAAAGATTAACATAGTAACTTTGATTTGGTAAGCCTTTTTCTGCAAGCGTCTGAAAAAACGAGCGCGCACGAGCACAGAACACTATTTAGAGTCCCAGTCTCAGAGGAGACAAGGCAGCAGTGGATTTATTGATTTATTTACAGACATAACTGACTGTTTTTGTAACTTGTGTGCTTTTAACGTAAACTTGTGTGTGAGTGAGAACTTAGTTTAGTACTCACATGCTGTGACAGCCACTTTCTGTACGAGTGCACTCAGAAAACCGTATATCAGAAGTTTTAAGATGCATGATACATGATAATCAGAACCAAAACATATGTTTTTTAGCAGGTACGAGCTGTAATGGTGCAGCTCTATTCTGGAAAAGGGGGCGGGGAGCAGCAGCTCATTTTCATTTAAAAAGACAACGCACGAAAAACAGCGTGTTTCTGCTTCCACTCAAAATAGGCATTTTCAAAATGATATAATAAAAGATCTGTGGGGTATTTTGAGCTGAAACTTCACAGACACATTCTGGGGACACCAGAGACTTATATTACATATTGTAAAAAGGGGCATAATATGTCTCCTTTAAATCCATTTAATTTTAATATTTGGACACAAGCAAACTCAGAGCGACTTTTATTTTGAAATAGCGATGCAGCGCAGTTGTGATGCAGTTGAAATAGCAAATTAACAGTGCAACACAAAGCGCGTCAGACATTATGTGCGTTGCGGGAGAAATGGTAGTTATTTAACACGCACAGCATTGTTAATTTTGCGTGAAAATTTTTTTATCGAAAACAAAAATGAATACTAATTTCATATATACTACCTTTTAAAAATTCAAGTACTTTTGAGTACCTTTTCATAAATATGGCTGTTTTCAAGGGTTTCCTGGACTTAAATTTCAAAAAGTCAAATTCAAGTACTTCAAGCACTTTAAGCACCTGATGATCACTTGTTGGTTTGTCCGTGCAGAGTACGATCACACCAGTCAGTGTGATTTGAAAATTTAAATCTGCGTTCGTGCTGCCGCTGACCTAAAGAGAGCAGCTGTCATCTGTCATGAATGAAACAGCTTCACAGTCATTTCAGCTACACAGTATCATTATTTCTGTGTTCAAATCACAGAAGTACTGGGATAAAAATTTATAGTTCAGATTTAAACTCTGATGTGTACGGTAGCGATTAAAATAGAGTAAATCACCTTTTGAAAGTAATTTGACACTTCAAAATTTGATTTGTCGATTACATTGTTACGCCAGTAGGTGGCGAATAGGGGCTGTTAAAATTTATTTGTCTTTGAATCACAAGAGATTCGTTCAAGAACGCTGATTCATCCAGTAATGAAACAAGTACATCTTGAGTGAGTCATTGAATCATTTATTCATAAATTACATGTGATTTTGTTTAGTTGTCTAATGTTTTTTCTTTAGAATCATGCGAGAACCACAACTTCCATTGGGGAAAAAAAAAGGGGAAAAAACCCCTCAATTTATCCAGAATCACGCAGTTCTATTTTGCACACAAACAGCTCTTAAAGAGTCCAGTTTTTATGTAGCCTGTTGATTTTTGTTCATGGTATTCAGCTCCAATAAATGGTTTGCAAAAAAGAGACACCGGATAAATGTCTGATATCATTATTTAATCACATTGGAATCGAAACTGGGAATCGAAAAGAATCGGAATTGATAAAATTCAAATGATACCCAACCCTAGTTAGAAAGCTCTCAGATTTCATAAAAAATATCTTAATTTATGTTCCAAAGATGAATGAAGGTCTTATGGGTTTGGAACGACATGAGGGGTAAGTAATTAATGACAGAATTTCCATCTTTGGTTAAACTATAGGCTATCCCTTTAACTATTTGAGAAATAATAAGTTCATATAAGCCAACTTATAGAATTTGATGTTTGATGGTTGATGTGAGAATGTGATGTTGGTAGTCTCTTTGGTAGGTTAGTTGGTAGGTCTCTTCAATGTCTCAATTGCTGATCTTAGACAAGTGGTTTTCAGATGGTGGGTCACAACTTAAAAATGGGCTGCAGGTCTTTACTAATATACAATAAACTATGCAATCATGATTTAGGATTAATTGAACAGGCTTACTTTTTCCCCAATATTTTCTTTTGTTGTTGATGTCAAAGCTTGTGTGTCTAATAAGATTTTATAGTATTTTGGCATGGATTTGGCAGTAAATCCATCACTCGGTAGAAACTAGACAAACTGTGCAAATGCCAACACGAACAGGTCAGGTGATCTTGAGCAACAAAAAAAACATGAACAAAAATATGTAAGGTAAATGAAAATACAACAAAATTCATTACATTTTATTGCAATTTTGATATTCCAAAATCTGAATTGTCATGCAAAACCTGTTGAGAACCACTTCCTATAATGCGATAAGATGTAACGGAGATTCTATTTCTTAGATTTTTCTACCAAGAACTGACTCTCACATGTGTCTTTTCAGCTTCAAAAGAGATTACTGCTCAGATTTGCCATCAAAAGCCTATAATTAAAAGTCAACTTTTCAACTTTTAATTTCAATATTTCAATATGAATCATAGCATTTATCATCTTTCCAAAACCAAATCATCTAGCCTATGATTTTCGCATTAATGTTATAGCTTTTTTAATTTCTCCTAATAGATCTTAGGAGAAACATCAGAGAGAACGTAAAATGCTCAATGAGAACTCCAGCAGTTCTCCTCCAGTACAACATCCTCAACAACACTTTGCTCTGGGTTTTCTCTTCAAATCTTTGCCATCATTTTAGCTTCGAAAATACCCAAAGAGCAAACCACAAATGTGGCACAAAACCTCAAAAAAACCTGATGAAAGAGCTCCGTAAGAGTCAATAAAGACTCGTGTGAGTAGGGGGGGATGAGTTAGAGAGATGTGCACGTCTCAAATGTGGGTGCATGACACGTGGACTAGTCCATCTCTTTGTTCTTCACCTCCTCCACTGTGAAAAGCCATTACATAAACAGCCCACTTCTTTCCCACTTTGCATAGTTCACCATCTTGACACAAGAGCACTGCAGAGCCTTTAACCACATCCACAGCGTCTGCAGGGAGAGTCTGTCTGTATCTCCCATCTAATCTGTTTTCATGTACCGCTAAAGCTCACTTTATGGACATGTCTCTTTAGTGGGTGACAGTTAAATTACTGCATCTGTTAATGGCTCATCTCTTCTGATTTATATGTTGCCGGGGGAAAGATTGTATCCAGGCAACCACAAAGCCTAGCAACAAAAGGTCAAAGCAGATACAAAAGAGTGACTCACTCATAAAAAACTGCAGCATCAATATTGTTGCTGAGACAATGAGTAGAGAAGCAAAAGAGTTAAGAAAGAGGGAGGGCCGTGCACTAATAATAGAAATACCTGGCTGTTTGAAGCGCTAATCAACAGTTTGAGCGGTAAGGTACAGCTGGCAAAATACATTATTAGCTCTCCTAGTGTGAATAATACAATTTTACTCAGAAATTGCTAGAAAAATTCACAATTAAACTACAAAGAATCAGCAAATTACAGATTTACAGACATTTTTGAGTAGACAAACTGTACTTTCTTGTAGTACATACTCCAGTAATATTTTTGTTGTTTACAACTTCAGAAAATAATTTTTTACAGTGTACATCCCACAGAGCTGTTATAATAATTAAATAAAAGAAACAATCTAAATACAAACGACCTAATTATTGTTTAAGAAAAAAATAGGCCTATAGGAAAAAATAAATAGTTATGTGAAAGAAATCAAATTATCAATCAAATAAGTATTTGGAATGAGTCAAAGGTCAGAATCTGTCTTGTGTTTTGCATGATGTTCTAGCAACGCAAACAAAACTGACATGACCTATTGCACCTTCATCCATTCTTCTAAACCAAATGTCTTACATTAGCCTTTCAGATTCGACTCACTCCCCGCTTTTCATATTCCTCACAAGACTTGGAATAATAGCTGTCAAATCAGTTAGCTTGGCATGTCTGACCTTTGTTTAGTTGTGTACTATTAGCAGCTATTGGTGTAGACTTGATTTGAACAAATCATTCAGACCGGCTCTGGCTTATGTTCACAAATTGGTACTTCATACTATTCAATTTTAATTAATTTTACACATTGTAACACTCACTGTTTTTAATGTTTTTGAAAGAAGTCTTGCATGCTCACAGAGGCTGCATAAATTGTACATAGAAAAAAAAAAGTTGTGCTGCTTTATATTTGTGGGGAAACTCTAAGATTTTTGAGGAATATAAATTTATTTATTAAGTATAGGTTTTGTAACAATAACAGTTTTTAATGTCACTTTTGATCAATTTCATCCATCCTTCCTATAAATATTTAAAAAATCCTACTGACCCTAAACTTCTGAATGGTAGTGTGTGCAAATAATAGTATTTATTTATTTGCATATTATGCAACTAATTCAGTTTTCTAAATTGACTGACAGTCAGTCAGTCTTACTATGAACTTTAAATCAAACATACAGTTCAAACATCAGTCCAAGCGATCATGTTCAAAGGTACACTAGGGGATATTTATTATTTTGTTCCTTCTGCTCTTAATGCATAATCTTCACTGCTGGTGATGGATGATAACTTCTCTGACTTCAGCTGTTTTCATTCAATATCCACTTTAGCCTGCTGTGTCAAAAACACATGGAGATTCTAATGGAGTAACGACAGACCAAATCAAAGCAACATGCAGAGTGAAAGAGAAGTGCAAGTCATGAAATGATTGGAATTGATTGTTGTTCATAACACGGTATTCATCAATCCAATGTGGCCATACGTGAAACAAGCATGAACATATCGAATTCCATTCTGCTTCATGACCACCTACACCTGCTGTAAGAATGGTATTAAAGCTTGACAAATGCTCATCACAAGCTAAATGTCAGAGAAAATACATGGTCAAGTGTTTGGAGACTTGAATTGATTGATTTTTGTTTTTCTTTGTCTCTCCATTCAGAGCCTAACTGCCTATGCAGCCTATTGGTGTCTAGCGGACCCTTCTGGCATTTTCCCCTCTGAAAGACCCTGGTCAGATATAAGAATTCTGATCAGTGGGTGATTGGCCCTCTGTGTTCCCGGGGGGAGTGGAGTCTTTGTTCACTGTAGCACATCTGAAATACCAATAGGTCTTCAGCCAACTGACGAAGGATAGATTTTTTTGAGAGATACCCTGCTGTCCTCATGAAAGATACCTGGCCATTTTTGCTAGTATCAAAGAACCGCTCGCTCTGACAAGACAAATGCTGGAGACCTTTAGCGAAGCATGTTTCCACTGTCTCAGATACACCCCTGAGTGTCTTTTTACAGCAGAACCAGGCCAGCGCTAGGTTATGAGCACAGCTATTTAATGTGTTTCTATTTACAGGTTTGTTTTGGCGAAGCCAACTGTTTAATAGAGTGTACGCTGTTGGAATACAAATGGATCTCTCAGGTTTGGACTTTAGAGTTGCTGAGTGATACAGAACTAGTCACCTGTGTCACCATAAATTTAAGGAAAAAAATAGTTTCATGTTGTCCATGTATGATTTTGACAAGAAGTATTGTCACTATACCAAAATTTCTGGCTTCAATACTAGTAATATTTCACAGATCTTGATACCACTTTTCATACCATAGCTATTTGGGGAAAAAATTAGATAAATTAAACAAGTTTATTATTTATTATAATTATTAATGATAAAGACAACTGAAAGTAAAAAAATACATTTTTAGGCTTAAAATAATTGTATTATTAATAACTTCAAAAAAAAACAAACAAAAAAAAAACATTGTTTAATAAGGTCAAGTGAAAAATTTGTAATAAAATGAAGAACAAAGAAGCAAAGTTACATGGAACACATCGCAGGTCTACTAGTTTGCATTTACTGATTATCACTATCAGTCATTGTATGGACCATTTTGATGATAGTTTTTTTTTTTGATTTTGGAGCTTGACAGCCATTTTAACTTTTATTATATTCATCCAGATGCTATTAAAGCAAGTAGTTTGACTTTAATCTTTTACTGAGGATGTATAGTTTGTAATAAATAGTGTCGCGGGGTGAATGAGAACACAGACTCAGTACTGATAGAAAGACCCCCGGAGGGTGATTTATTGCCCACACACTGATCACACGTGCTCGGAGGAATGGTGCTCGGTGCCCGTCTCAACGTGGTGCTCGTGGGGTGAAGTGCCGTGGTGCAGATCCCTCTCCTGGGGTGCCGTCGGAGTCTGTGAATAAGGAGAAACAAGCATTAATGTCGCCTGGAGCGCCGGTATGCCTTCCCGCTGGTGTCTCTGCTCCTGGCTTTTATGGCCAGCGGGAACGAGCTCCAGGTGCGCCACTCATCACGCACAGGTGTTGTGCTTCTGTGATCAGTGTGGCAGCGCCGTTTCCAGGGCGACGCTGATCTGGAACCGGGATACTCGCCACAATAGCTACATTAAATAAAGGCTAAATCACTCAAATACACAATTTGACTGCATCTTTATGCTAATCGTATAATTGTGGTTTCAGGTGTTTAAACCGAGGAACGTTTTGGTCACTTATTCTTCACCTGTTTACCACCAATCAATCGCTATAATACAGATGCATATAAACTGGATATCGCGAATATATTTTTGCGGTCAGTCAGGGTCTTCATAACAAAAGCAAAGTTTTTGTTTAATTTCATTTCTGGTCTAGACTTAACCTTTTTTAAAATATCTCTACATCTTCAGAAGTGTAATATATTGTATGCTAACCTTTAAGATAAATCCTGCCATTTACACTGCACACAAATACCAGTTTTCTGTACATTCAAAATGACCTTTGAAATAAATGGCATACCATACTATTTGGTAATATTCACATGTTTTCTTCAAATGTGAGGGGTCCGGGTGTGAAAGGGCCGGGGCCGTACAGAAGGCGGCTTTGAGCTGACTGAATGCCTGGTGTGCCTCCGGGGTCCAGGTGAGTAATGAGCGGGTGTAGGAGGCTGATTCGGCTGGTGAGGCAGGTGTTTCCGTGACAGTTACATTAAATGTGCCCATATTAATTTCATATGCATGCAATGAATCTGAACCAATGAATTTACATGTCAGATGCATATGAATTTACATATGAATGCTGCAACATTTTCATTACTAAATGCCACCAATTAGATTTATTCAGTTAATTGTCAAGCATTGAGCCTAAGAAAAATTAGATGGTAGAGGCTCATCTGATTATCATTGATTTTGGTCTTGCTGACTGTTGTATATCCCATCACTTCACATCAGAATGATGCTTATCCTATAATTCGGATCTCTGAAATACAACTTCAGTGTTGTTGTGCCAAACTTAGAGATGCAGAGAGTTCACAAGAATAAGATTCATTCATGAGTGTTGCAACGCATTCAGCCATTTGTATTGTTTCGTTTGCAGATGAAAGGCAGTGCCATTAAGTTGATTCATGAGTTCTCAACACTTTAGACTGATTCTTCCTCACAGTTAAAATATAATTTATTGCTCATTTATGTTCCCAGTGCGGCTTCAGAGATCACAAAGAAAGATAGTCACTAAGTAACAGCACGGCCCAAAAGAATGAGAATATTCCACATGAATTAGAAGGGAGTAATTTCTAGAGGTGGATTAAAGAGGAAATTTGAGTCATTTAACTGAGTCCAGTCATGCATTCAGCGCCACTTTCCTCTGTTTCCATGTAGCGTAAGAATTGGTCAAGACTGGGAACTACGGCAAGTCAAGCACATAATAAAATAACATTCATTATTTATACAATTTCCGCTTAAAGAACGACAGCCCACTCTGTGGACTTCTGTGAGAAAAGTGTCTGTGCATTCATGTTCCTGACCTGATGCAATATCCATTTACCTCTTCAATAAATCTCGTGCAACACAGGCGCCTTGAGAGGCAGGCGGTTTATTAAATCCCCCGTGATTGTTCCAAAATACACTCTTTCCAGGAAACTAAAGTCACATACTGCTGACTTCTGAGGACAGACAGTCCTTGCGTTGTCTGGATGATGCTGCTGCTATATAAAGAGATACTGTTTCACCATATCCAATGTCCTAGGAAAGAGGACTTAACAACATTATTTAATTTCTCTTGACACATACAAATGCTCTTCTCAACCTTTTAATCTCTTGATAATTTGTAGGGAGCAACAAAGTAAAGAGGCCGTCTGAATAACTTTGACTGCGCATACTATCAGTGTCATTGTTATCATTGCGTTGAATTTACAAGCAGAGAATAGTGAGAAAAGTAAAATGTCATGTTAGTTCTTATATACATAAAATGCTCTGAAGCTTATTAAGGCCTATTCACACCAAGGACAATAACTATAACATAAAGGTACATTTCTAAATGTTGTAAATGTAAAAGAATAGCAGAGTGCACACAGCATCTATAACGATAACAAGACAGAGGAACGATATTATTGGAATCACTTTGACATTTTTTCCAGCTGATGAATGATAAAAACACTGTTTAAGACCTCTAGCATAAAAACAACCTCTAGCATTTAAAGTAGCAAGCGACATAACTGCAGTGTGCACTTATAATAAACAATATTATTGTGTTGCACTTTGGAAAAAAACTCATAATCAAATCTTTTGATTCATAATGTGTGTTCATTTCAGCAGTTGCCAATAGTAAAATAATGTTTATAAAATAAGCATGAATGTTCGCTAAAAAATCACCTAAAAAAATTTTTTTTTTAATCATTGCACATATTGAACTTATCATATCAGGAGAATTTTGCAGTGATAAATAGATTCCCCTGCTTGTGTTATAATAAATGTTTGAACCATATTTCGAAGTGATTCTTTCATTCAGTCTGCCTTATTACATTAACACTAACAGGGTTAAAAGTTCTGTCTTTTCAGGCAGTTCTTTCGATTCTCGGCACGTGCAGAGTTTCCTGCATGCATCCAGGCATTGTGAGGTTTAATTGGGAATTTTATGTCCCCTGCAGGTGATTTCAGGCATATTATTTCCTTCTCGCTGACACCTGCTGCCCACCAAGGTCATCCTCACAGGAAGCAGACACATGGGGAGAAACAACAGCAAATCACAATTAACCTAAATAATGAGCTTTCACAAAGCATAAGCATGAAAAAAAGAGCGCCTTTTGTATTATAGTTTGAAAATAGTTCATTAAAACTAGAACTAGAAATGATGAAATTTAGGCAACACACAACAGCATATTATCTATTACCTATATAAACTTTTACTTTTGTTTTGCACAACTAAATCCATTTGCAGCTCTGACTGTGAGATTTATTTTTATTTTTTCCTCAGTGCATGTTGGAAGAGATTTCTTTGCTGACCTTTCCAGCTCCCTCAAAGCCTCGCTTGATCAAAATGCCCTTCAACAGTTTCCTGGGCGTCGGAGCTAATTGAATCTAAAAGACTTCAAGTGAACCCGAGGCCGTGGTAATGAGAGCCGCTCAGACGGAGCACAAAGGCTCAAGAAAAACTAGTGGCCAATCTCTTGGTCAGCCTCCTTCCAAAGGAAAGCAGTTTGCTCTCTCTGATCACCAGCAAGAATTTCAAAGGGCATTCTGAGTCACCCCGGCCTAAAACACAGCACTGATGTTCGCCAGGAATTTATGCACTGACAAGGCTGAAAGGTTAGACTGACATTACATGCTAGCTTTTGCACAAGAGCCCCCCGTAGTGAATATTTTTGCAATTCCACACACAGTGACGTCTGACCTTGTAAAATGCTCGGCATTTGTTGTAACTGCAGCCACACCAAGGAAATTGACAACCTTAACCTCTGACTGTGGTCTCTGGTAATTCTGCTTAATTGAGCTGAATTTGCACTGTGCAAATACTGTTTCAAAGTAGTTTTTTGGTAACAGAATTATGTAAAAATGCACTTGATGATACACAAAAAAACTGTTTATCTTGTCTAATATGTCGGCTTCTCGGGTATTTAATGATTTCATTTAACAGCCAAATGACAATTTTCAAAAATAAATTTGTTTAAAACATTTTACACTTAAAATGTCATTTCACAGTCTGTTTAGAAAAGACACATGCAATCCAGTAATTGGCAATGACGAACAATACTAAAACAAAAAAATGTGGGTTTTCATACAATTTAAAATACCACTGGCAAACCACATAATATACATTATCATATGAACAACCAATCAGTAAATGCAAATCTACTTTTCATAGTTGAAAGCTGCATTTAATTCATTAAAAATACACTAGGACTAATGCATGTTTGACTCATTAAAATGATTTGACTCATTAGAGTCATTCATTCAGGAATCAGTCTGGTTGAGCTCATGAGAGTCATTCATTATGTAACTGGGTTAGTCACACTGTACTGTACACTAAGAAAAGTCTGTAAAAACAGGACCTATTGTACTGTGTTAATTTGAAGGAATTTTCTATTGACTTTTCAAAGGTATTTTACACATTATAGATTACACATTGCATTGCATTTGTTTCAGCAAATGGAAAAGTTACTAGTAATTTTCTGTCAGGACATAATCCATTGTTCTATAGACTGTTTTGTATTGCAGTGCTTGTTTCTGATTCACTAAAAAGAACAGGCTCATAAGAGTCATTTGTTTGGGAATTGGAATAAACTAAACATCCTAAACTATGTATGATGTCAAACGTCATTCTGGTTCTGAATAGTACCCTACTAACCAGTATGCAATATAAGTTGACATTCTCTGAGAAATGCCAGTTTGTTGTCATTTTGTGTTAATTAACTTGAATTTCATCATGAGGGTCTGACCTGCCTTATGCAGAATAAACACCATTTTATAGGCTGAGTTGACTGGATTCTCATGAACATATTTTCCAAAATACAATGTGCATCATTTAGAAACATGAACATGATTGAGTTCTGTAATTATGCCAACTCTGTGTAAAGACCTCCAAATGCCGCTTGCCTAGATAATCAAAATACATTCACACATTCTCAAGGTTCATTTCAAATCAACATCTGTTAACATGAGTCAGAACTACAAGGCAAAATGGACTGACCTTGGCAACAACCTCTACACAGGTGCCGTATAACCGTGAAAGATTACAAGTCAGGGTTTACACCCGCACCTGCTCTGCTCGTAACTTGCTGGCAGGGCGAGGCAGTTTGGTCTCAGTCATTGATGATGGAAAGGGCTCCTCCAGGGCAGAGACGCCTCTAGAACACTTGGCCACAATAGACTGAGGTCTGGTGATTAAAATCACATCAGTACCATGGAAACAGGGAGCTATATTGCTCCCCCTGGCCAAATTACTACACCATTTTAGGCTGTATTTTACACCAGACAATGCTATGCAGATTTTAGTGAGGGCAATTAAGGCCTGATATGTGCTCATATGCAGGCAGGCTGAAACCAATAAAGGGAATACAAGTGACTTAGTGTTTTTTATGTGCATAAAAGTCAGCAGAGTCACCTCACAAACTTTCAAGAACTGAGATAACATCCCTGTCACATCATAAATTCATTAAAATTAATTTAGGAGTACAGCTCAAGGATATTTTGGCATATAATCTGTTTCTGTGCTCATTTAGAAGCAGTATTTTTTCCCACAGAAAATATGAACGTACATTTCTGAAATTCATGTTTATTTTTCAAGTTTTTTATGTTTTATAGTAGGTAAATCTAAATATATCATATCATATTTTATATTAAATTAATACTGCATAATAAACTATATATATATATATCCTCTTTATTATTAATACATTTTCATATACAAATTAGAAAATAATTAACTACTAGATTTTTATATAAGTCTTATGTGTAGAAATATAGAGAAGGATATCCATTAGTCATTACTAGCCAAGTGTAAAACAGTGTGATCTCTTGCAAAGGAGTCTCTTCCTAAAACTAACCACACAGTCTTACCACTGGTGGTGCTATTGAGCTAAAAATGTGGCAGCCAATTTCCACAGCACATTTATTATTGTCAGTGTCTAAAACATGGCAAACAGGTTTACTGTTATCAAAACTATAACTTTTAATTAGCTGTTTTATTCAATCTCTACTTAGAACCTTCATTCTATTATTAAACTTCCTTTTCTTCAAGACTTTTTTTCTAAGTTCCATCTATAGTAAGTGGGAGGTTTTTGAGAATCATCTGTCATGTATTCAGTAAATGAAAGGACAACACTTGAACTAGCTAGAAGAGACAACAACCAGAAGTGCACAGAAAAAGGCTAGCCTCCAAACATATATGACTTCCTTACCTCAATGGAACACAAAAGGTGACATTTTGGAGAATGTAGTTCGTCGCTCCTTTCCACGCAATTACAAAGAATGGAGAGTGAAGCTTTCAAGCATCAAAAAGGATACAAAAGAACCATAAAAAGCACTCTTTTGTATTCTATGAAAGAAAGAAAGTCATACGGGTTTGAAACGACAAGAGAATGAGTAAATGATGACAAGAATGACAATTCTGAGTGAACTATTTCTTTAATATTCAAAACTTGTCGTCAGACAAGCCTAGACGAGACGAGCAATCATCACAGTACTATATACCGCTTCATGCAGAAAACATCCTAATGTTTACTTGAACAGTTAATGAAGCCTCCATGAGCAACAAGAGTTAATACAAAATTAAAAATGAATGACAGCATTCAATCTCCAAATGCATTTATAATAAAGCAAAGCAAAATCCAATTTTCTGTGTATGTTGACTTTATTCTGTTCTGTCAGCTCTGCGCCTTTCATTATTGTCTTGTGTATTTTCAGTGGCAGCCTCTATGATACGCATGATCTGTTTGTGTGCGTTTTCATATGAAGTGGATGAATTTCCGAGTCGCTTTTTGTCTTGCTCAATAATTGTAACGGATTATTCCTGTGATGAGTTTGTGCAAATCAAATGCCGGCTCTTGTAGTTATGTCAGGCCTCAGTTCACATTTTTATGTAATGACAGTGAATCTAATAACATCTAACTTGCTCTTGGCTTGCGAGATGTTGTCATAAAGCTCTGTATTTTATATATATAAAAAAAATAGTATATTGATCCATTTGCAAGATGATCAAACATCCAAAACAGGAAAATAAAAGCATGGGATACTTGTCTTCGTATTGTACCTTTGGGATCTTTGAAGCCTTTGTAAATGAATCCAGTAAGGGGGGATGAAAGCTACAGAAAGGTCAATAAAAAGGTTACAGCGCTTTGGTAGATCTAAGCAATCAGGCCAGTTTTGATCGGACCCTTTTGATTGAGACTGAACTTTGCTGCTCTCTTCTGCAGCCTTCAGTTCATAGGGTTAACAACCAGTGTTGGGGAGTAACTAGTTACATGTAACGGAATTTTAAGTAGGGTAACTTGTAATCTGTAACCTATTACATTTCCAAAGTAACCTTCCCAACACTGTTAACAACACAGCAGACGGTCCAGAAGGCATCTTCCCTCCGGGGAATTTCTCTGGTTTGTGCTGGGGAGAAGACTGAAGGTTTCGCATTAACCAGTGCCATTAGATACTGTGACAGCCTTTATAAATCTTTTATCCCGTTCTTTGGGAGTGCTTCTGTGATACTTCACGACAAATTGACTTTGGGGAAGGAGTCAGATAGTATCGGAGACTTTAACTGCAGAGTCGGCCAAATAATCCCTAAAAACTCCTGCAACCCAAAATGAGAGAACGGAGGAGATTGACGGATTTATCTCAGCCCAAACCTTTCTCTCTGTCACTGCTTTTCATTTCGGTGGATGTACTCAAAAACGGACTGATAAATACTAGCCAATCCATCTGTTCCTGTTCACTCACACTGGTTCGTTTGTCAAAGCTTCCCAAAATTCAACAAATATGATGGAAATATGTGCAATATGCCAGATTCTACCTCTCAAAGTTGCTAATTTAACTATACCATAATTTTAAATGCTGAATACAGCTCTTATGAAATGCATTATGCTAAGGCGTGTGTTCTTGTTCTCGGTATTCTCTTCTGCTGCTTTTGCCACTTAATACACAGCATTTTAGTACTACAATAAACACATTCATCTTCATTCACATCCTAAACAAAAGTAAATGAGGATGAAGGATGCATTGGGAAATGCTAGACAGAAGCTTTTTAAATGGGAAACACCATTCATCCTTCTGCATAGTGATATTCATTTCTTTTAATGTTTGCAAAAGAAAAAAAATCTGTCTTCTTGAGACTGACCAAATCATATTATAATGTGTGTATCTTAAGCTTTTAATATGCCTCATTTAATGTAGTTAAAGTGCACCACGTAATTTATTAAATTGTAGGATATCACATTTGAGAAGACTATAGTTTACCACAGTATTGGGAAATATTCAGCGTATTTTGTTTGATATAATTTTTTTACATACTTTTGTTAATATTGTATGAGATAATTTGCGCTTCGGACAACCATTGTAATTGTTGTCCTCGTAATGACTAGAAGCTAGATTAACATTGTCTTACATTATGTTCGGCTTGGCAACCGACTGTGTTTAACCAAAAATAAAGAGCCAGAGATGCCACTGGTAAGAACAGGTGATAAAACAGATGGAATATTGTGTTCCAGTATGTGGGTGGCAGAAATTTTAAGACATAATAATAGGAGTTTAGATTAGAAAGTATAGGTTTACATTGTGTTCTTTTTGATTCTTTTGTCAAATTAGGAATACACACTAAAGTGGAATATACACAGTTCTGAATCACTGAATTATTAATGTTTTTCTCTTTGCTCAGTTTTAAGTGCTGAAAGCCTTAATGCACCCACTTTCTTTTTGTTATTTATTTATTTATTTTTTAAATAGGGTGTTTCCTAAGTTAAAAGTGCATTGAGTCACTCCAGCCTGCTCTCTCCAGGTATCTGGGGAAGAGAAGAGCAGTTTAATTGCTACAACATGATTTATTTGACAGAGCCTGAGGCAGTTACAATGTCCTATCCTCCTCATGCAGCACTGCAGAAATGCCAACCGACAACAGTCTGCATGAAAAAGTGAAATAGCAGAGGAAAAACTTCTCAAGAAGGCTGAAAAATTGTTTTATAGGAAAAAACCCCCAATAACAATTAGTTTAAGGAAGGCCTATGGAGTATTACATAAACAAAGTTTTCTTTTTTGAAGACATACGGAAATATCTGCTTGAGGGAATACTTTGCTCAGAAATGACAGTTATGTCATTATCTACACATCCTCATGTTGTCCCAAGTCTACAACAGTCATTAAATTGCAAATTTCTGCAAAATAATGTCCTTTCAGGCCCAGGACGACATAACTATCTCGTAATGCGCGCATCCAAAATAAAACCTTTATTATAAAAAAAATTATATCTAAACTAAATTATAATTTAATTTACACATGAAACACGCCTCCCATCGTGAGGTGGAAAAAAACCCAAAACAGCATATAACACTGGCACGGCGACCAGGGGCAAACATTTCGCTTACCTTTAGCCTGTGTTAAACCTCTCCAGCAGTACCACTCTCCTTCCTTCTGGAACTTAGCTGTCATTAACGAACATAAATTACCTCAAAACTTAATTAATTAACACTCCTAAAAAAACACTCTCTCAATCTCAGAATCTCCAAGCAACATAAAGTTGTGTTTCATTTCTGTATGAACAAATCATCTGAGTGAATGATTCAATGACTAATTGATGACTGAACTTGAGACAAGGAACTGTATTAGTTTTTGAACGAATCGAATGAGTAAATGACTCAGTGATTCACTCTTAAAGACAGTCATGTGTCGCCACCTATGGGCGTTTCCATGTGACATGCAGAAAGAATAATTTTCATATATCAGTATATTACTATTCAAGAATTTCAGAAAGAACATAAAATTCTTCCAAACTACCTACAGATCCATTAAACACGTTTAACAGATATGCTTGTTGAATGAACAGCCCTTGAGGACAGTCTACTGTAATATATCCTGTTAACACAAAGGGAGGGACTGTCTGGTAAGTTTAAGCCTGGTGTAAAGCGGTGAAGCAGAAGATAAGGAAGGAATGGTGGAGTGACCTCCGTGTGGGTTGCGTGGAGAGCCTGCCTGAGAGGCATTCACGGCCACATTATTTCAGATGTTGAGCATCATGATGATGGGGGGACATATGCGAACACCTCTCACGTATGGAAATGTTCTGAAGAGAAGAATGCTGGGAGCTAAAGAATGCCTCATCTCTTATAGCCAGTGACTTACAGGTTACTGAAAACTAAACCGATGCAAAATAGCTCTTATGACTGAGAATAAAGAATGATCCAGAGAGACTCACGAGTCGAGGCAGTTATTTGACTCTGACTCAACTCTATCATGGTTGCCATGGTGAAATGCTGGTTTCAGTTCTGAAAAAAAAACAAAAAAAACTCTTGTTTCAAAATCTAGTGAGCTGTCTCTCTGCCTACTCTCTACATGGGCGGCTGCCTTTCAAGACAACCTTACATGTGACCGATTTGGAAGGCTGTGTACGGATCAATGCCACACAAATACAATACAAAGCCAAGTTTAGGTCTAATTTGTTTCAGGAAAAACAATAATGATTACAGGAAATAAATAAATAAGACGTATATGATACATAGTATCATTTTTATTTTTAATGTATTCATTTATGTTACCTAAAAAATAGTTGTTGTATTATTATTATTTTTATTAAGAAGAAGAAGAATTGTTGTTATTGTTGTTATTAATGTTTTTTAAAGAATTTAATAATAAAAATAATAATAATAATAATATTATTAATTTATTTATTTTGAGATAAAATACATTTCTATAGATTATTTTTTATTTAATTTAATTAAAAAAATTTTTTTTTTAATATTGAACAAAATAATACTGGTCAAGATTTTTTGTGCTTTCCTGCTATCCTGGATTACTTTTTTCTCCGAGTTCTTTGTAATGCATTCTGGGATTGCTTTCATTCATTTTTGAACAATTATTATTTTTCATTATTATTCATTTTTTAATGATAATGAAGATGATGGTTAAATGGTTAAAAATGAATGAATGCATGAATGAATGAATGATATAATTTTTATTTTTCATTTATTTATATATTTTTTATCTAAAAATTGTTGTATTATTATTATTACTGTTAAGAAGGAGAATTAGTATTATTATTGTTGTTATTAATGTGTTTTTTTAATTATTATTTTTCATTATTATTAATTTTTTAATTATGATGATGATGATGATGATGTTTGACTGAATGGATGAATGAATGAATGAATGAATGAATGAACAATTTTTAAATAGTTATTGAACAAAATATTATTCTTTTACTTTCTTGGATTTCTTTTTACTCTCTTAGTTCTTTGTAATGCATTCTGGGATTATTTTTAATGGTACATGTGATACTGCCTTACAATATGGATAAAAATGCCTATCTTAGGAGGTGGCATAGTTCACTTGACTTCCTTTTGAACAGCACATTGTAAGCACACCTATGATGCTCTACAATGCTGAAAAGTCTCTCTTTTCAGGTGGGCTGAATAAGAAATGATTTATCCTGCTAAGATGTTGCAGACAATAGACTTGATCAATACGCCTCTTCATTGGTCTGACTGGAGCTCTTCACAGAGAATCGAACTCTTCTGTGCATTTTTCTTCCTCCTTCAGCTATGGCATTTCCCTCTCACCTGTCATCCACTGTCTCTGATCAATTGGGCTGCATGTCTGTCAGTTGTGTTCACTTGCATTCATGTCTACAGACGTATACAATAAACTCCACAGTCTGACATGAAGACCTCATATATTTCTGTTTAAGCCATACACAGTGCTACATGGAATCCTGGGACATATTCGTCTTACTTGTTGCTTCAACCAGATCTGAATCCAGAAAGCTGTGATTGATGAAGATGCCTGCTGCATATAATTGCACGGACACTGTGTTCCCACTGGATGCTTTTCTTCTGGCACCATTCTGCAGGTCCCAGTGAAATATTCAGTGTCGTACAAGGAGAGGTTATTCTCTGAGTAGTGCTGATAGGTCAATGGAACTCACAGACTATTTGCATTTAACACTGAACGCCGTGACCTTACGTGATTTCTGAGAGGCAAAAGACCATGGCCAGAATGACATTATCTAAATAATCAAAATAAGAGATTAAAAAAGATTTCCCTCTAGACTATTATATTGAGCTAAATAAAAGAAAACAAAATAAAGTAAAATAAAATAAAATGCTAATCATATTAACATTTATGTATTTAACAAAAATATATTATGACAATTATTATTTTGAACTGCAAACCTGTGTATTTCCTGAAACAGATGGACATAGCCCTAAACAAATTGGTCATGGTCCTAAAATAGGCTTTCTATTGTATAAGGAAAATATAATATCTTTTTTTTATCATTATTATTTTAGTGTGAAATATTGTTTTATGAGATTCACCAACTCACATCAATACAACAGACATGGAATAAGATTTGAAAAAAATTATAAACTTTCTTGATCTCCTAATTTGTGCAGGACAACCCATAAAAAAAAATAAAAAAAAACCTGGGTCATTCATGAGACTTAATCTAAATAACAGGATTTTAAAGATTGAATAAAATAATAAATAAATAAAATAAAATATAAAATAAAATGAAGTAAAAAGAATAATTTTTAAATTATTATTACTTTAATTATTTTGTCACCAAATATGTGCATTTCCTGAAAAAGAATAGGCTTCGTAGTGTATGAGAAAAATATAATTTCTTATAAATAAAACTTTGTCAGATTTTGTGAGATTCACCACTCCACATCAATGGCGTTGAGATATGGAAAATAAACTTTCTTGATCTCTTACTTTGTGCAGGATACACTCATAAAAAACGAGAAAAACCCCAAGGGAGTTGGGTCATTCATGAGATTTACTCTAAGTAAGGGGATTTCAAAGATTGACTATGTGTCCAATACACAGAATTTAGCTGACTGTAATGCGTCCTCTTTGTTTGTGAGAGAGACTCTGTGTATTGAGTGGTAGAAACACTTTTTTCCCCTGCCATTTTCCCTCTGCATAGTTTCTTCAACTCTTTGTCGAAGTAATTATTCCATTAATTATTATATAATTATTCAGTCCATTCTAGTCTGAGATCCCTCATCACCTGCTCTGAAAGAGAATCTCCTGCCCTGAATTACAATGCAATTCATTTTAAAGACAAACTCACTTTGACATAATGGGAAAAAAAAAAATCTGTTTATCCCCAGCTTACAAAGATGCGTGAAACATTCAGACGTGTGCAAATTTAGAAACTATGATACATTATTAGTTAAATCCATCAGGGCTCAATATCGTGATGCAATGATATGCTGCTTTTCTATCTAAAAATAGCTAAATTCTTTTGATTTTTGAAGAATATCCTAGCCTCTCTTTTCTATATAATGAAAGTGAATGAAGATCTTGGCTCCAAATCATACCATAAAACTAGTCCATACTTATCTGAAGCCTCATGATCACTTCATGTGTTGAATAGATTAAATTTAAGTTGTTACTCACTGAAAACTGTAATTGATTAATTTTTATGTGAACTTAGGGGTGGGCGATATGACCAAAATCTTGTATCACGATATGAGTAATTTTATATCATGGTAACGATATATATCACGATATAGTTATTTTTTTCTTTTAAAAAGGTTTTTATGATATTAAAATCTTTGATACCATAGCATTTTTATAATCCTTGTCACCAATGTTGATATCAAACTAATACAAGAAAAAAAAAAAACAAGCTCACTGGAGATAAATAAACAGTCAGTGATGAAATAAGAAAAATAAACTAATTACAAGCAATACGACAAAACTACTATCTATCCAAACTACTAGCTTAGATAGTTTAGTTTAGTTCAAAAAATAATAAGTGTAAATCAAAAATTTAATAACGCATTTAAAAAAATAATAAGCACGAATCAAAACTTTAACTACTAAAAATCTATCTATCTATCTAGGCATAATTATTATCATTATCATTATTTATTTATTTCCTTCTTATTCTAGTTACAAAAGTGATTTAGTCAAGAGCAGTGAGAGATTTTCTCTCACTGTTGTTTGATTAACATGAATGGCAGACAGGACGAATATTGGACAGTTTCCCCTTTAAGACCGAAGTCCGGATCCAATATACAGTTACACATGCGTTTTCTCTTGCAAGTGTTTAGGTTCCCTTAAGACCTAAATGATTGTGTTTATGAGGATACTTGCAAAGCCAGGGATTTGGACGCATAAAAGCGTTTATGCAATTGTTCAAAGCCAATAAAGCGGCAAAAATGCTCACAAGCTCTATTAGCAGCTGATGTGCGGCTTACGCACTCCTCTCACACAGAAACACAGACAGCGCACGCATATAGCTCTGTTGTTTGTGTTTCAACGGCCTAAAATCAGTTGTTTTAAACAGCAGTGCTTAAAAATGCGTGCAAACATGAAGTTTTCGTGACCACGCGCAAAGCAACGTGACGTGAGTGCACATGCTGTTATTCACGTTTCTGCCTGCATCCCCGTGTAATGCATGTAAGACTGCCGTCATTCAAATGATGAAAAAGTATTGCCGTAAACAATGTATTTTGGGGCCCCACGAAATAAACGATAGAGCATAATATGAAACGACAGACTTTTAATTTCGTCCATCCGATATGTATCGTCATATCGCCCAGCCCTATGTGAACTATTCCTTTAAAGGGGTCATAGGATGCTACATGCACATTTACAAGTTGTTTGAACTGAAATGTGTGTTGGCAGTGTGTGTACACAACCATCCTATAATGATAAAAATCCACCCAGTGGTTTTTTTT
>NW_015625652.1:974183-979118 GCF_001515625.1 Sinocyclocheilus rhinocerous | reverse complement strand
TTTACCCCTTTCTCAAATCGAGTCGATCTCAGATGCCTGTCTGTGTGACGTCACACAGACAGGCCCCTCCCACGATAGTTTGATTGACAGTAGCGTTTCAGCACAGACTGGACTTGCGTCTTACCTTAGACCCGCCTGAGTGAGCTGTCATCAGTCCGCCATTGTTTCACCGCCGGAGCAGATGTAGACAAGAATGACTCCTAAGCGATTGAGGTCTTCTGTTGTTGGATGTAATAATGAACATAGCAGTCGTCATTTACTCCCGACATCTGAGCCGCAGAACTTGCAGTGGATTTCTGAAGGGAATGCGCCCCTGATCTACATAAATACGTCTATATGTTCGCGCGAATCATTCATGATCCAGCCTCATCTACAGAAGAAGTGAGTATAATGTTTTGTAATGAATCTTTGCAAATCGCCTTTCCTAATAATGTGCTAATTAGCAAGTTTCACGATGAATGCGGCTAAAGTAAACAGTCTCTCTGAGAGCAGCTCGGAAGAGAGGGGCGGGGTCAGCAGAGCTCATTAACATTTAAAGGAAAATGCTACAAAAACTGCTTGATCTGAAAAGAGCTGTTTTTGACAGGGTAAAAAATTTGTTTTTTACACTACCATTGAGAAATTTTAACCAAACTATGTTACAGACTTTTCATTAAGACCCTAAAGAATCATATCAACTTGTGGAAAATGGGCATCCTATGACCCCTTTAAGGATTCTGTCTGCCAAGCAAAAGGTTGCAGGTTCAAACCTTTGTAAAGCTGAGAATTACTAAGATCCCAGCGGTGTGCCTCTGTTGCCAAGCAGGTCTACTTTTTGGCTTTGAATACAATATCAAATTATGTAAATGAATAATTTTTGCCTCAGCTATACAACTTGAGTGTATATGGTCTATTTTTTTTTGGCCTTCTTGGGTAATTAGTAACTTTCTCCACAAAAGTTAATGGAGATAACGTAATGCAAGAGCGGCGTCAGTCTACTGTTATTCTTGGAAATAACGTGATTTCCTGAACTGTAGCCATCTGTTGAGTGGGAGGTGCCGCAGCGATTAAACAGCTTTAATGACTGAGCTGTAGAAAATACCTAGCTGCAACGCCACTCACTAACACCAGCTTTACGCAAGAACATCCGTTCCACCCCCAGACTGTCATTCACCCTCAGCGTCAGCCCAAGACCTTCCTCCGATGAAGAGTGTGTCAACACATACTTAACTTTCAGCACCACTGTCAAAACACCATTCTAAGCCCACCAGACAACTCTGAGAGTAAGAAAGAAGTAAAATGACTAGTGGGAAGTGTTTTGCATTCTTTGAGTTGAGACTGAGAGGTTATAAAAATAATGGTTATACAATGAGCCGTTAATGTAAAATTTTGCCTATTTTGATCTAGATAAAATCATTCAGGAGTTTGATCCCAGCAGGAAGGTTTAAAAGCACAGAGGTAGTGTTGATTTATGACTGATGATCTCTGCATGAAGGTTTTGGGTCTTTAAAATGGTTTTTAAAGATCAAAAAAAAGAAAAAGAAAAAGAAAAAGAAAAAGAAAGAAAGAAAAAAATATATATAGTATTTTCCACAACGATAACTTGCCAAAGTAATCCAAAAGTCAGATTTAGCATAACAATTATTTATCTAAATAAACTGTATTACAATGAGTTAAAAAATATTATAATTAATTACACAAAATAACAATGAGAATATCAATAATACATCAATTGGACCTATTTAATAATTCATGATATAATTATATTTAATTGTTTAAAAGATAAAATGAATCATTTTCAAAATCATTAAATAATATATCACTTTCACATTTGAATAATTAATGATATAATTATATTTAAGTGCATAAAAATACAATTATGCAATATGAATTATATATGACTTTAACTTCTTTTATTAATTCTAAATAAAAAAGCTTTAATTTTACAAGATGCTTCTTTTAAAGGGTTCTGTGGAAAACAAGGTGAAAGGAAAGACAAAAAAGAGAATTAAGGTAGAACAATAAAAATGTCTTTCAGAGAACAACGAGTGACCATGACAATAAAACATTCCTACACTGCCTCAATATATCCTAAATACAGGGGCAGTGCATCTTGCAGCCTGATATTTTCATTGAAAGGCCCTTTTAAGTCTGTCTTACTATGTGAGATGGCACGTACAAGGAATCTGACAGAACACAATAAAAACTGCTGTCTGTAGGATGCAACAAATGCATTTTTTTTTTGCCATGTTATGGCAGACAATATTATATTTGTAACATTGCTTTACGTCATTTCTCTGCAAGATTGCTCTGTGTATTGCTCACATGTCTTTCAACCATTTAAAATGCAATTAAAATGTCTGTTGTGAGCTGACAAATGTCTCCATCTGACTCGGCAAGGATAAATCTCTTTAATGCGTACAGTGAAGACAGTAATTTTATGTACGCCCAAAAGACGAACACATGCAAACTAATTTGTTAAAGCCTTCTATACATTTGATGAAGTGTCATTATATATTAAATGGTGTGCCATTTTTAGATATCAGAATACTTTCTCTTGTGTTTAATACCCAGAGACAAGTCATTTCAAGGGTTGATTTTCCTCAAAAACAACTGGTGCAACAACCTGTTTGTCTGACCAATAGAGAACTGTTTGAAAACAGTAATTTTTAGCAGTACCGTTTGGTGATGCTCCACCTTTGAAATGATGACCCTTTCTTTAGATGTCATAACATTATCAACACCTTCCTCACCCTGAATTTACAATGCTTAGTTGTTGAGACGAAAAGTTCCATAATGCATTTATTAAAATTAATGATCGTGCTACTAGCTATCATCTGTAGTCTCTGCACTTCAATTCCAGTCATTAGGATTTATTGCAGTCTGAAATGATTAAGCATTAAATACATAAAGTGTGTGCAAATGCAGTTTACTTCCTGTCACTTGTGCTTTAAAAACTGTAGTATGGTGTTCTTGTTCCTAAAAAGTAGTAATTATGATGAAATGAGCTCAATTAGACACTCACCTAAAACTGCTTTATGGGATCATATTCCCGCCAAATGTATTGCAGTCACGGATAAAAAAAATAACAAGCGTGAAACCAAAATTTTAAAACGGAAGTAAAATTATATTGCACAAAATTTAAAAATGAAAGCAAAGTTTTCAGAATAGCAAACAATGGTCATGGATCAAAAAATAATAAGTGTAAATCTAAAATTTAATAACGCATTTAAAAAAATAATAAGCACAAATCAAAACTTTAAACACATTTAAAATCATATTGCACAAAACTGAAATATGAATGCAAATTAATCCGAATTGCACACAAAATCATGTTTTCCTTGGTTATATTTCTCTTTTGTGCTCTCAGACATTTTCTGTACATATTTTTATTTTTTGTATGCTTATGCTGTTTTTCCCCTTTGCTCTTTATTCCACGTTCTGCGCTTCTTCTTCCAAATGTTGCGGTTAGAGTTTCATGTAAATCAGGTCTGTCACTGCTGTACGCCTACCTGGCGATCCGTTAACGTTAAATGAGTAAATCTGTAAATTAATTTTTAATTAATGTAATGTTTTTGCATTGAAAACGATTGCTAGAGTAGACAGGCCAGGTGGATTTGGTATACACAATGATTTATTTGCGTGTTGTGTTTATTTGCATAGCTACATATATAATTGCCTAACACTATCATATTAATGTTTCAAATAAATAAAGTTATACATAACAACAATATGAAAGTAAAACAGCCAGTAGGTGGCGGTAAGTTACTGTCTTTAGAATAAGACATTAAATCATTCATTTAGTAAAACAGCCAGTAGGTGGCGGTAAGTTACTGTCTTTAGAATAAGACATTAAATCATTCATTCAAATGGCTGATTCATTCAGTGAGGAATAAAGCGAATCATTCAATACGAAAGGCTGCTGAGTTGCATGTAGAGGACACTGTTCTGCTGTGGACTCACATACCTCTCATTTCCATGAGTGAATCGTTAGACGCGGTGTAACATTTGGTTGATAAACTATTAGCCTATTTATTTTGTAAAGGATTTGTACTTCTCTCATATCTGGATATCTACTTAAACAACATTCTTCACATATGCAAAATATTTGTTTGGAAAACACCACGGCATGGCGATGCTCGCGCTGACCAGCAAAACCTACATATTGTACAAAAGACAAGCTAAATTGAGTCACCAATACCTTTTGTATGTTTAGTTGTCTCATTTACTTTGATGATGAAGAGGCTGCGATGTAAAGATTGCAATGCTAGAACTGATAATGTTGTGTGCGCGTGGGAGGCGCCGGCGCGAACACTTGAGTTACTCACATCAGCGGAAAGATGTGATATCCGTCATATAGGAGCAAGACATCATTCAAAACGATAAATTTTTTATCTGTGTACCTTCAAAATAACAGTGAAATGTTGTACTTTTGTAAAATAAAGAAAATATACAAAATGCATTTGCCGTCTCTGTGAACCTCTTCCTGAAATGAAGAAAAACTCAGCGATACTGTATAACGTTATACTTGTCACACAGAATGAGAAATATATTTATAGAAACCTTGAAGTGCCCGCTTTTACCTGTTTACGTTTTGCTTATTTGACATTAAATGCATTATATAAGTCACTTTGGAATATAAATCATAGCACGTCCAGAAGATAAAAAAATGCAACGTGTAGTCCGGAAAATACAGAATAGCAAAAATTTTTGCGGGACCCCCTGGCTTTGGGTCATGACACGGACCCCAGTTTGAAAACCCCTGCTCTTACTCATATTATCCTCTCCTAACAGTAATAACCATAACAAGACTTATAATCAGTCAGGTAAAGGCGAGCCAGGCACATCAGTCACTTCGCGAGGCCGTTGCATTCCCTTTCGCGATGTGACCGGAGGCGAATACATACAGGTGAATATAACCGCGACAGGTCGCTAGGACGGCTCATTTAACGTTAA
>NW_015625652.1:948550-973253 GCF_001515625.1 Sinocyclocheilus rhinocerous | reverse complement strand
CTGATTGGCTAGAGGAGGAGCTGTCAATCTAGAACTAGTGGACCAATGATGACGCTTAAACCCGCCCTGATTTATATGAAACTCTAACCGCAACATTTGGAAAAGCAAGCGCCGAACGTGGAAACGAGTGAAGGGAAAAACAGCATAAGCATACAAAAAATAAAAATATGTGCAGAAAATGTCTGAGAGCACAAAAAACTGATTTTGTGTGCAATTCGGAAAATTTTGCATTAATATTTCAGTTTTGTGCAATATGATTTTAAATGTGTTTAAAGTTTTGATTCATGCTTATTATTTTTTTAATGCGTTATTACATTTTTGATTTACACTTATTATTTTTTGATCCGTGACCATTGTTTGCTATTCTGAAAACTTTCATTTTAAAATTTGGTGCAATATAATTTTACTTGCATTTTTTAATTTTGGTTTCACGCTTGTTATTTTTTGTTATCCGCGACTGCAATACATTTGGCGGGAATATGATCCCATACTGCTTCTTACTCTTCAGGTAAAAATGTCCTCTTCACAATAGCTCCCGAGATGTGTTTGAAACTATAAATATAAATATTGTATGAATACATAATTACATCTGTGTGTATTTCCAGATTTAAACATCCTTTCTAAGGTACACCACATAGTAATTTTCCTTACATCTATCTGTGTTGAATGCTATAAGCAGACATTCAGGCTGTTGAATAATTGCCCTCTGGACAGGATATTGTGTTTTACAGGAAATTAAAAACTCAGAACACAAAATATGAAAAATGTATCCTCAAAGATTAAGTTTCAACCTTCATATTTTTAAAACAATGTCCACGTCCGTTTCTAAAAGCAATAAGGACGACCCTTGTTCCCCATGTAAACAGGTTTTCACAGGCATGCGCGGCTGGTTATTGGCCACATCTCCGCTCTGTTGACTAACGGGGTGCGGTAATGGAATATCGTCGTGTCTTTATGAAGTCCCTTTTAAGTCGGCTCCCCTTTTCCAGGTAGAAATTGTGCTTTGACTGTAACAAAATGTACAGGGAATAGGCTGGCTCTGCTGCTCCTCATTACCGCCAGAGCCTAGCTGTGCTTGTCCGACCGCAGCCCTGTGACTCATTTCTACAGTGAGTGAACGAACGCCACCGCTCCACTCTCCTTTATTAGCATGAAAGCTTTTCTGGCAGATCGCGCTCTCTGAAGAGCTCCCTTCGCAAAGGTATCCATTAGTTGCTTTAGTGACGGCATTATTCGAACACCTCGGGAAGGTAGAGACGTCATTATTAGTAATTGACTGCTCATGCAGTGCATTTTATTTTGATTTTGTGGAGTTAGTGTAAGCTGATCAAGAATGTTGGCTTGGAAGGAGAGTGCCCCTTGTGCTTCGTATATTGCAAATGTTTAAATGCACACTGCATTTTCATTGAGTTCTGGTCATGTCTATATTGTGAGCTTCCAATGAATGAATCATGGTTCATTCAGGTTCAGAAGGTGTATGGCAAAGGCTACTTGTAAGATGTAAACACTAAACAACTCGGACACAAAAACAATTTCTCAAACTAACCCGATCTCATGAATGTGTGTTTCAGTGGCATGATTCTCTGTTTCTATTTGGCGTACTATTTATACTCAGAGATTGACTTTGGCGTGCATATGATACGCAATTGGTAGTTAGTTTTAGAGGTGTGGGGTAGGTGCGTATTATAGGCTATGTACGCCAAAATGTGTATTAGCCTATATGCAGGCCAACAAAGTGCATATCACATGTACGCAAAAACTGTGTATTAAATGCTCATCAAACACGTGCGTATCGTATACACGCCAAAGTCAGTTTCTGCATATAAATAGCAAGTAAAATACCCCCCCCCCCAAAAAAAAAAAATTGGACTTGATATGCATTTTCATGAGACCCGGCTCTCTCAAATGCAAACATTTCTGTGTTTGTTCATAAGGCAAGACAAATACCAGAAATATATGCAGGATAAAACAACAATATATCTATTTAGAGGTAATCTCGTTGGAATTTATTGTTAGTTTTGTTTAATGTTTTACATTTTATTTAATTTTTCCATGTACACAACATACATCAAGGGCATGTTATCATTATTGAATAAACAAAGGGCATATAATATTTCCACCTCTTTCATTCCTTAAATGGCTAAATGAAAAAGACACTTTCTTTTCTTATGTAAAATTAACATCACAAAGTTTCATTTTCTGTTTTGGATGCTCATGTCTCAGCTACGGTATCTTGAAAAAGTGACTGATGTTTGACTAATAACACTATGCAAACTAAGTATTCTTGTTCATTTATTTTTAATAGCTTTTCCAATTATGCAAGCAACAATATCCATTAGAAGTTATTGCTGGTGTATGCTGCAATTGGACTTCATGTTGAAATTTATGTTTATTGTTGAAGTTTACGCTGAAGATGATTTCACCAACCATTTTTTTTCTCCTTTGCTGATGTACAGCCAAGACTAGCCGATCTATATATGGACAATTCCAGCACGGAAAGACATTGTCTTACTCAACACTTTTTTTTAATAGCTCTAGTTAGTTTTAATTTCTTCCTGACATCTGTACTCCCTTTATAAATAAATACTTGGCCCCTAATATCGTGCATATTCATTACCGTGATATATCGTATTACCGAATACCGGCACAAGTCTATTTGTAATGAGTTTTATTGTTTTTGTCCTGTTGTGCCGGGAGACGGCATCACACACAGTATGTTAAGGGGCGTAACATTTCCGTCACATGCTTGAGGTATTCAGCCAATCACAACGCACTGGATAGCTGGCCAATCAGCGTACACCTCACTTTTCAGAACAATGAGCTTTGTAAAAATCGATGCGTTTCAGAAAGGCAGGGCATAGAGGAGCAAAAATAATGTACATTATGTGGAAAATAATGTGTTTTTTTAACCTTAAACCGCATAAACACATTGCATTACACCAAATACACAACATAATGTTATTTTTTAGCAACGTCATATGACCCCTTTAAAGGAATAGTTCAAGCTGAAGATTCACTCACCCCCAGGCCTTCCAAAATGTAGATGAGTTTGTTTCTCCATTGGAACAGATTTGGAGAAACTTAGCATTACATCACTTGCTCACCAATGGATCCTTTGCAGTGATTGGGTGACGTCAGAATGAGTCCAAACAGCTGATAAAAACATCACAATAATCCACAAGTAATCCACACATCCTCAGTCCATCAATGTATGTCTTGTGAAGTGAAAAGCTGCATGTTTGCAATAAACAAATACATCAAGTACAAAATATGGTGCCATGTTCCATAATAATGCTTCCCAGTGAAAAGGTCCATCCCCAACTGTCCTCTCGCATGAAAATTCTACGACATATATGTTAAGAACTGTTTTTGCTTGTAAACAGAGCTTGACATATTTCTCTCCTGATGAAGACAAGACCCATTCACTGAAGAGCATTTGTGAGCAAGTGGTGTAATAATAATTTCTCCAAATCTGTTCTGATGAAGAAACAAACTCATCTACATCTTGAATGGCATGCAGGTGAGTAAATTGTCAGCAAACTTTTATTTCTGGTGAATTATTCCTTTAATGAATTATGTTTATACACGCTCCCTGTAGATAAAACCTTTAGTACTGTATAAAATTGTTTGTTACTGTGGTGGTATTCATTTGGTAATACACAAATCCTTCACTTTTGAAAAATCCTTAACTTTTGTGTCATGTGTCAAGTATGAATGAGTCTGTAGAGTTGCGTGCGAGTCTGTGTATCCCCATCTGTCAATGAGTGTGCATGAATGGATGCGAGTGTGTGTTTTCTGAGGAAGGTGTTAAAAATAGGGTAACATTAATCACTGACTGAAGCAGACACAGATCAGTTTAGATGGGCCGTGGCCGGGCATCTATGGCAGACCTCAGTGTCTGAGAGTGAGACTGACAGGCTTTAAATCAGCGCCTGCCTGTGGTTGTCACAGCAGATGGATTCGAGACAGATTTACCACCGGAGCAGACCAGGAGGCTGGAGGGAGATCAGTAAGCACAGACAAAAACGCTGAGTGGGACAGAGGGAGAAATCCCAAGGGTGAAAATTAAAAAAAATGCTTTTGAAATCTCTCATTTTTCCTCTCATTGGAAAGGTTTAGAAAGGTTGGGAGCAGACTCTTAAACAAACAAGAATCAATTATCATGCAAAATCCCCTCTAACCTGTAAATGGATGTGTGATGCATTGCTGGCGTTCCACAGGTCGAACATCATGAATTTCCTTTTAAAACATGATCGTACATTGTAAAAATGATTTTTATGGAGTATGTTTTACAAGAATATATTAATTCAGTCTTTCACATTTCATGTCAAATTCAATGTTGCTTGCCGTTATTTGTAATGATTTGTCAAAATTACTAGCAATGTTTGAGTGAAAGTTGTTTCAAAGTCAATTCTACGCCACCAGTCAAAAATTTTGAATAATTAATAATTGTTAATGTTTTGGAAGAAGTCTCACCAAGTCTCAGTTAGGCCTCATCTGGCATGACTGAATAGAGTAAAAACAGTAATATTGAGAAATATTATTACAATTTAAAATAACTGTTTTTGATACATCACAATTCAAAGGTTTGGGGTAATACAGATTTAAAAAAAGAGAAATTAATACTTATATTCTATGCATTCCTTTGACTAAAAATGACAGTAAAGACATTTATACAAGACATTTATTACAAAAGATTTCTGTCAAATAAATGCTGAACTTTATAGTTATTGAAGAATCCTGAAAAAAATATATCATGGTTTTCACAAAAATATTATGCAGCAAGAACTGTTTTTAACATTGATAATAGCAAGAACCATTATTAATAATTGAGTACCAATAATAATGGACCAAATCAGCATAATATGATTTCTGAAAGATTACATAGACTAATGTCTGAAAAGAAAAGGAAGTTCTTTTAAACTGCAATATTTCACAATATTACGTTTTTTAACTGTATTTTTGATCAAATAAATGCAGCCTTAGTGATCATAAGAGACTTAAAAGATAATTACGCTTTTGATCAGTAGTATACATTGGCTTGTTAACAGTTATTACTTTGAAGCAGACTCTTTTTGCATTTTGTTTGACTGAAACAATCTCACTGCTTCTCCGGCTTCCTGCTTACAAACTCCGTAAATGAATGAATTAAAATATCAACTTCAGGAGAAACTGCTGAAGAGCTGCATATAAATAGAGGAAGATGAAGCTGCAAGTCAATTTTGATACCTTCAGACAGCACCTATCTATTTTTAATAATGCAATTAGATCGAGCTGGTATGCTCATTTCACTAAATTGGTCTCTGAGAACCAGAACACCCCAAGGGTGCTTTTCTGGACCACTGACAGGCTTCTAAACGCCTCTCTTAGAAGTCATCCTGACATAATCCCAGGCATTAAATGTGATAAGTTGGCAGTGTTCCCTAGAAAAGTATCATCAGTTAGGGTGGATATAAACAGAACATTTGAAAATGATGCATTTTAGACTGTTATTGTATCATTTACCACTTCAGGAAGCTAATTTAGTAGTTTTTAATGTTGTTAAACCAGATGCAATGAGGAAAGTGTATCAGATCTTACTTTAAAATGATTTAATATAGTTAATTACTTTCATTATTTTAGAAATGTTGCATGATGAATTTTGCCTCCACAGTCCAGGACTTACATTTTTTTGTTGCTGAGTTTTTGCAGCATATTTTTTTTATTGTCACTTTTAAATAATTTAGTTATATTAAATTCATGAATAAATTGAGTAAAATAAAAGTAAAAATAAAATAATAATCTTACTGACCCCTAACTTACGGTAGTATACATGTAATCATTTGAAATGTTAAATGTTGATTAGACAAACTTTTCTCGTTATTTATTGATTTATTTGAAATCCCTTTTGGCGCTGTTATTGCACTGCATGAAAGGTGCAATATAAAGTTGCATGGATTTATTGACGGAGCTGCATCAGATGAAAACTAATGAGAAAGACAGCAGTGAGTGCTTTCCAAGTAATTTTGTCAATTTTACCTGATGAACAAACACATATGGAGCAAAATTGCACGGCTGGAATACTGAGAATGGTGATTTCCATATAATTGAATCCAGATTATATTTAATTAGGCCTCATCTGGCATGACTGAAAGCACATCTCTGGAACACACACATATGCCATGTAAGGCTTCAAAGAAGGTAACTTGCTATTTAGATGTTATAATATGACTTAAATGGAAATGTAAACTGATATTTCCTACTGACATACTACAGCAAACGATAGAATTAAAATTTTACAAATTATAGTCCATTAATGATGAAAATAAAAATTGTAAAAAATTGTAGTCATTAATGTAATCTGTTGGATTGCACACACTAGGTAATGTATTCTACTAACAAGTCCTATTTGCCATCTAAAACTATTATATAACATTTATATGCATATTTTATGCAAGTGTCTTTTACGACCTCAAATAACTGATATACATTTAAAATCATTTGTCTCACTAAAGGACTGTTTACAATAAACTAGTCCAAAAAGTCAATTATTCAAATAATGCAATGTTGCAGAAAACACTATACAGAGCACCAGAGTATTTTCAAACAATGGCAAATCTCTCTCTTAGCAATATGTGGAAAGCGTTTGAGAAATATACAGTACACAGAAGCAATGACTGACAGACGGATGGGTGATAAGCTGTAGTCTATTATCTGACTTCCCATAGTGCTGCACTCCATGCTATTTCAAAATGAATCCAGACTTGCATTTAGTTTGTATACATGGGTTATCATGTTTTTTTTTAATGCTGTTGGCCTATTGGATGTTTATGATAAAATGTCAGTCATGCAAGTTGCCAAATTATCTCGCATGACTGACATTTGCAACAGCCTAAAATGAATCAAAGTATCCACCAGTCACTTCCAACTAAATAACCTGAAGCTTCATGACATATAGTGCAGCTTACTACTACTTATTTAATTAGACGGTGGAATCAAAACATTCCATAAGGTTCTCTCCAAATCAAAGGTCAATGCATAATTATCTCGGCAGAACATGCTTTCTTATGTCCCTATGAAATAAACATCCAGCTGTTGGTTCAGTCGTTATCTTAACACGCTTCGTTAGCTCAAGGTGTTTAATTAGAACATCGTGTTCTTCAGCGCATCTTTCTAGCAGACACAGGATACGGAGGTCCTATAGCAAACACCTCATAAACATATGAAAGGTGTTTAGCAGTACTGTAACTGCTGCATTACACAGGCTCCATGGGCTTGTTTATTGGTCTAAACAGTTCTGATTACTGTGCTTCAGTATATGGGGAAACTTTTAAACAGATGTCCTCATGCATTAGTGAACCCATTATAAAAAATTAACACACAGCAATGAGACAAAGCCAGTGGGGTTATGTTCATTTAATTATTACTTTGATATTCCTCTGCTGTTATTTACCCTCTCAGCTGTGTTTATGTTTGTCTCCGGTTTGTCGTACAATTTTGTTTACACAAATCATATTTACAGAATACATGAACCTTTTAAAAATAATTGAGCATGTTTGCAAATTCAATTTTAGGCCATACCTTAAATTTCTAATAATGTTAATAAAATTGTCAAATGTTTATAACATCAATGTGATATATTTTTATGCACTATTTATTATTACACTTTACTACTGCAACTAATATAACAGTTCTAATATTGTCTCTTCTTCTTGTCTCTCTTATGTTTAATTATTCATTTACAATGTATTTCATATGTAATTCATCAATACTATTTGTTATTGTAGCAGCAGTGGATCTATTAACATGCATTGTACGGATCTATTTTCTATAATATTAATCTTTCTAGTTTATTGCAAGCAGTGATGTATTAAAAAAGTGTTGAGTAACTAATGTTGACACAATTAGGTTCAGGACACTGGGTCGCTCTGTGGTGACATGAAATTAATGTCCTCCATTTGCAGCATGGCCACATTTTCCCTCCCACTACATTCCCATGACTCCAATCCTAATGTATTCTTTTAATGGAATAATAATACACATTCATTATCACAAGCATTTATGATTGGTTAAATCTTTATCAGTGGATTTATAGGCTCATCAGATGAAAATGCAGCGCAAAGAGCACAGTGTTATTTTAGTGTTATTTATATACTGTAGTATTTATTAATGTGTTGAATGAACTTTTATTGATATATTTGAAGAGTTCATTTGCAAAACAGATTACTCCATTTTTTTACATTTTCGAAAATCATGTTTTTTCATTGTGCATTCCAATTAATCTCAATCAAACTGCAGTTGGGCTATTTTGATTAGGTTAAAAAAAAAACTAAAAATACTAACACAATAAAACATAACATAATAAAAAACATAATTTTTGAAAATTAATAAAAAAAAAACATCCATCCATCCATCCATCATCATCTATCTATCTAATATCTATCTATCTATCTATCTATCTATCATCCAACTCTATCTATCTATCTATCTGCAGCCGACGAGACGTCAAAAAGTTTCACAGTGCCATAAATACGACATCTAACCCTTGGGGGGTCTCAGAATCGCAATGATATCTATAATAATGTTAACAATATTCCCCAAGCACAGTAAGAAAGATATTTATAGGCTAAAATTCATTTTGTTGAACTCTTCAGGAAATAATTACAATGCTGTACAGCATGATTCTGCACGCATTCTGAGACTCAGCAATTTGTTTCAGGTCTCTCTCATGAACCCACCAGCTGGACCACTGACCCGCTTCCGAGCTGAATCTTATGCTGAAGTCGCTTCGGCATCGACTGACTTTCAAAGGATCCCGAGGTCGGTGTGGTGCACGGGACAGCACAGTGGTGAAGCAGTGGGCTGTACTGGCTCAGAAGGGCATTTGAGACAGATTAACAGTCAAATGGCTTTGGGCAATCACGTCGCCTCTGTGTCACACTGATCAACAACGATGATAATAAGACTAATAATATTCAAGAATTTGATTTTGAATGACGTGTAGCTCACCTGATTCCTACCGGACAGTTTGAAAGCGTTCTGTTGTAGCGCTACTTCTCTGTCTTCCATAAATGTGACATGATCACTAATATGTGTGTTGTGTGTGTATCCAGAGGTGTAAGAAATTGAAGGCCACTCACTAAGGCTCATCTGCTCTTATTCTGAATTCCAGTCCTTCCCTTCAGTCAGTCACTCCCAGCATTCAACTTGCCCAGTTCAGCCGTTCTTGGTAGCGCCAGCTCATTACCACAGCAACAGGCTCAGACCTTTCGAAAGTGTTATGATTCGCTTTGACATTAAGGAAAAGGCCATTCCAGGATTACAAAAAAACAAAACAACACAAATGAAAATTGCACATCCATGTTGCTTTCTCTCTCTTTCTTGCATACTTTTGTTTGTCCGCTCTCTCAAATCTCATTCCCTTTCTTTGTCCCTTTTTCCTGCGAGTAGAGTTTGTTCTGTTTCTCTGAATTCTCTGGGGGTCTCTCAAACCTCCGTCTGCAGGTCCATGATCTCTTGGCCCACCAGAGGGATGGTGGCGCTGGCCTTCTCCCATTCCACCACTTGCATTTCCAAAGGAGAGGCCTGTAGAGGCTCCAGCTCCTTACGCAACCATGACGGTGGTGAGTGGCTCTTCCTGATGCCCTCCCACGCCCGCTTACTGGGGGTCTGCTGCTTGTCCTGCATTAACAATAATAATAATAATATTTTAGGGTGTAAAATGTCAAGTAACGTCCTAGTTCGGTGCAAAATCAGGTCACCAGAAGTGCAACCACACTATACTTGTCGAAGTGCTGCCTATGAGGCTATCGACCTAGACGAAAATTAATATTATTATCAGGACTTATTATTACATTATTATTATTATTATTGAAAAATATAAGTAATTCATTTCATGTCTTTGGGTCAATATAAAGTTAGTTAGATTTTGATAATACAAAAAGTAAAAAAAACTAAACGAAATTAACAAAAAAAAATGTACAAAGGAATTAAGCTACAGTATGTATTATAATTAGTAATGTCAAGATAAAAAAAACACGAATCAAATTTAATACAATTTCAAATAGATTAATATAGAAAAACTGAACTGAATTTAATTATATGCTGCTTGCCCTGCATTAACAATAATTATTTTTAAATACATTTTCATTTATTATATTATATTATAAACTCTATATACAAAACCTGCACACTCCAATTTCTTAATGCAAAGTATAATTTACACTACTGGTAAAAATTCTAAAATAATTTTCAATGTTTTAATGTTTTATTAGAATGATTTTTGAAGGACCATGTGATACTGAAGACCGGAGTAATGGCTGCTGAAAATTCAGCTTTGTCGTCACGTGAATAAATAGCATTTAAAAAAAAGATTTGCATAGAAAATTTTAATTTGTAATAATATTTCACAATATTGTTGTTTTTACTGTGTTTTTTATCAAATAAACGCAGCCTTGATGAGCATTAGAGTCTTTTTTTCAAACAATCGTAGTTATTCTAAAATTTTGACTGGTAGTGTATATTTTCTTTTGATTTTGGTACGAAATATCTTTTTTTTTTTTTCATGAGATCCTCTTAATGACAAATAGAAAAGGAGGGGGAGTGATAAGTATAAGTTCGTACACTAAGATTGGTTTTATCGCTGCCTCCTGACGACACGCTCCATCTCTTCCCAGTCTTCCCGTCTACTGGGGGAGAATCTCTGTCCTTCTCTGCATGCTGCAGCTTCCTGTTTAAGTCCTGGAACATGTCCTGGTGGCGCTTCCGTGTATGCATGATCTTCTGCAAGACAAAACCCGCATTTAAACCTTTGCAGAGATGAATGAAACTGCACCACACAAGACTGCTGTCATTTGTGGAAAGATTTACATTACACTGACCTCAAAGTCCAGCTCTGCATAGCGTGATTTTCTTCTCTAAAAGGGCAAATAAGAAAAGGATGTTATTGTGTGTCCTTTCAGAGTTGTCTTGGGGGGAAACCAGCAAATGGGTCATTCCCAAAATATAGTGACAAACATGTCCTTAGACTTTTCAGTCATAAGAAAACTTCATATATGTCAAGAAACTCCATATAAAAGACATCATTTCAATACTGTACATAATAGTTTAATCTTGAACAATCCTTTCTTTCTGGTATACATTATTTATATATTTACTATTTATACTAATTTTGTTTTTCTAGTTCAAGTTCAAAAATGTAAAACAATTAACTTTAGAGCAAATAAAAATGAAAAAAAAAAAAATCAAATACTAATATAATTTTATAAATATAACAATGTAATAAATTTTTTTTGTTTAAACATCAGTGCAAAATACAAAATATAATTTAATATTAAATTAATATGTTAAATAAATTAACATTTAAAGCAACTAATATAAAAGCAATTAAGATTTTAAATAATTTCAGTATAAATTTAAGCTATTTTGATTTTGAAAATACAGAAAGTAACAAAATCAAGTTGTGTCTTGTGATTAGTAGTAATGTCAAGATAATAAATGAATAAAATGTAATAAATCCTAATAAATCCTTAATAATTAATATATGGAAAACAAACTGAATTTAATTTAAACACTTAACATTTTGTAATATTTTGTAAGTCAATACTGTTTGAGAATGACCCAAATGCAATAAGCAGAGAAAAATTGATTGTAAAATTTCGGGCACTTTGGACAGATTTTGTGAAAGCATTGTGCCGCTTTTATATTGCACGTTTCCGCCGAGCTCCTGGCATGAGCGTGCGGTAAACAGCTTGTGACCGAATGGCCTTTCTTTAGCCTGTCGGAGAGCGTCTGAGGGCAGTCTGACATTCTGCCTGCGCTGTGCGTGGCTGCAGCTGTGCGCCCACAGTGCATTCTGGGAGCATGTTTGGCCTGAGGTGAGGAGGAATCCACGCTTGTCATCTGCTCCCTTTTAAAGCATGAGCAAAATCTGACCTTTGCAGATACTTTCTTTTCTAAGAGGGATAACTGCAAATGCAAAGAGGCATCATTTATGTAGCCTTCTTTCATTCTTTCCTTTTTGAAACTGCATATTTTTGATTCTATTAAGTGTTTTGACGCAGTTTTTATTGAAAGCGAGTGCATGTGCATTGGCTGATGTCAGTTGAAATGTAACTCTGAGCCACGTAATGACAGTCCTCTCTCTCCACAAACATGCTTTTTTCACTCCGCACACAAATTAGGACACTCGCTCCCTTGTGGCAGATATGACAAACATTGATGTAAATTCACAGCCTTGTAGGCAGATGGGTCTACAGCGAGTTTCTTTGGACCAGAAACCAAAGTGTCCATCAGTTATTAGAAATAATCACAGCTGAGAAAAAAAGTACAAGATGAGGATGAAAAGACATCGTGATTTAAAAAAAGAGCAAAACCAGCATCTACAGAGTTGTAAGACGCAAGCACATTTGCGCTGATTGCCATTAAATGTTAATGAATAGTCATTTAGAAAGCTGTTGTGTCACTGGGGTTCTGATTCATTTAGGCAGTGAATCTTTCAATACAAACTGTGATGAGCATTTTCATTATTTAGACAAAATGAAGTCAAACAAGCTTGTCTACAATGAGGAAACAGGTGCAGGACGTATAGCACTTTGCAACCCTCTACAAACAGCTTAGCAAAAGAATCGCCAGTTTTTTAGTTCACTCGCCAGACTGTGCCATTTAATGTTTCTGTAAATAAAGCTAACAATAATATTAATAACATAATACTACTGAAAAATTACTTTATAAACAAATTTCACTGAGATAGCAAATTTTAGAAATATTTACAAAGAGACACTGAATTAAACATTACATTTTGAAGTAGAAAGACTCAAATGGCATTTTCTTGTAAAACACTCCATTATTCTGTTTTATCTACAACTTAGAAAAATAATTTGTTACAGTGTACTAATTATACTACTAATCATATAAAATGAACTAAGGTCTGATGATGAGTTGCTGGGCTTATGAATATTAATCACATTGTCTGCATTCACTCAAACTGATTTGCTGAAATCAAAACGGAGATGGCAATACGTGAGCGCTAGCCAATGACATTGCCGGTTGTGCATTAGCTCCACCCACTACTGAAGGAACTGGGAGTGGCTTCTGCTTAAATAATTCCATACAAACTCATATTGACAAGAAAAAACAAGAGGATCATTTACATGGAGCTCATTGTTTCTTAATGGTATATATACGACTCTCTCACTTTCTCTCTTTGAGTGCATGTGATATTATATATGATTATATGATATCAGTAAGAACAGTGCACTATAAAGCCAGCAAGAGGAAAACCCCTCAAATGCTCAGAATGTTTGTGTACGTGAGTGAAAACATAACACCAAAGACGATAACTATAACGTCAATAGAAAATATATAGTTTTAAAAATCATTCTAAATGTAAAAGAATAGAGTTTACACCACTATATTCAAACTATAACGATAATGACACAAAGGAACAATATTGTTGGAATCACTTTCACAGTGATTTTACAGTGATAAAAATATTGACAGCCAATTAGAATCGATCCTGCTTTAAAGAGCTTGAGCATTTAAAGCAGCAAATGACAAAATAATAAACAGAACGCTATTGTGCGTTGGTGTGGACACTGATATAGTTATTGTTCTTGGTTCTCTAACTCAAATCACTGGTGAGTGAAATAAAAAAAAAATTGTTACTTTAATTATTGTTAGCCAGTGGCTGATGATATGCATAATTTAGTCGTCTAGCACAAACTTTTGTCACGTATGCGAGTGATTTGCTCGCAATGTAGAGGGTTGCATTGTTTGATCTCATGATTATCATTGTTTCTTACCTCCAAAGAGCTCATAGACAGTGTTGAGATGGTCTCACTCTTAGACATCATTCCGGAGTTCCCAGAGTCCCCTTGCTCACACGTGTTTGCCATCTGGGACTCGCTGGAGATGTTCTGCATTGTCTGCACCGGGGAGTCCCTCTCTGAGCAGGAAACGCTGACTCGGTCGGTGGGCAGGCTCTTCAACCCGAACCCTGGCACGGGATCGGTGCCAGCGGGGTTGGCCAGGTGGATGAGCCTGGTCTGGGGTAACTGTTCGATGCTGATGTTGTACTTGGTGGCTTGGTCATCCTTGCCACCCTTTGTGGGCCTAAGGGTGTTATTGTTGTTGGGCAAGAGAACGTAACCCTGGCCCGACCCACCTCCTCCTCCTTCGGGACCGCCGCTGTCTCCCTGGGCTCCATCCAGTTGCTTGAAGAGCTCGCCGTCACAGATGTAAATAGATTTGGCTCCGGGTAGCTCGGTACTGACCCCGGCAATGCCGCCTTTGTCGCGGCGCATGGTGAGAGTGTGGCTGGCGTAGTCAGCGACGTTTTGCAGGTGGACCTTTGCCATGCTGGCAGGAAGAGTGTTGAAGTTGGAGCCTTTCTGTACCGTGATCTGCTGTGAAGCTACCTTCTCCTCACCTTGTTGGGAGGAACGCTTTAGGGTGCCTGCAAATCAGAAGGGAATAAGCCTTAGTAAGTGAAAAGAGGTCACAGCAGAGAAAACACATGCTGATTTGATAAAGCAGTGCTACATTTTGCTGCTCTTGTATCAGCTCGAATTATGAAGTTATTAATTTAAATAAAACTTTGCTGAATCATAAGAATAATACGGTACATGGTCTAACATGGTATAGAACAAAAACAAAGACCAAAACCCAACAAATGCAGGTGATTGCAAAGGGCCTTAAAAATCAGTTTTACTGTTTTCCAAATTCTGTATTCTGTAGTAATCTGTGTTTGTGTTTGCATTTTAACCATTCCATTCCATTTTAGTCATTAAACAGCATATCTAATTAGTCACGGCGTCATCAAACTATGCCTTTGTCTATTTGTTTATTTTGAATACGTGCCCTCCAGCTTCGAAAATTACACATTGTGCCTTTAAATTTAATGAAATCACATAAAAATATAATTAATTTACAATAAATGTTTTTAAATTTTTCACAGCATACATTAACTTAATAAATGAAAACAAAATAAAAATATATTGATTATGACATTATTAACAATAATAATAATACTACTAATAATAATAAAAATCAAAACATTGATTTTTGATGATGATGATTATTTTGACTTTCAGAAGTACATTTTACTACACAATAGTAATATATTTCTATCATAATTTCTTTGAGTTAACCAGATTTTTTTTTTTGGCAGACTGCCATGAAGACCTGAGTTTCTGTGATTATTTTACATTTTAACATAACTTTTATTTAAAAAATTCCAAATGTGTGTTTAAGTATGTGCAGTAGTTGAAAACATGGCGCTCATTCACTCAGAGGCAAGCAGATTCTATGTTTCAGATTCCCGTTTAATAATTACTGATGCTAGTCAACACTTTTACGCAATTTTACAGCCCTACTTTTGATTTATTAATCCAAAATTTGGCAAATTCTGTGACATTCCACACTACACAGTAAATTATATTGTTATGCCTGGATTCCGCAAGTTCACTCAAGTTTCCCGCATCAGAATTTATAAGGCTCTAATGACGACACTTGGACCTCACAGAAAAGCAATTTTATGAGCTAGAAAGTTGAAAGGATAGACAGTACAATTCCAATGAAACAGATAACGTATTTTAACTTACAACTGACGAGTCCTAAAGATTGTTTTGATATGTTTCAGAAAAAAAAGAATCATCAAAGATTATAAAGGTGTAAATACACAAAGGATCAATCTCTCTTCTTATTTGGATTTTCCCATGAGTACCAGCAAGCTAATTATACATTATGTGATTTATCAGGTAATAATTGGCTACGTTACAAAAGGTCAGTAGAAAACAGGAGCAAGCAAAGTTTCTATATTGTTTGAACTTTGAGGGTCGCATTATGCTTTGCACAATAATCCAGCCAAGAATTAAACTTTAGCTTCAGCGAGACATGTGAAAAGTCTTTAGAGCAACTAACTGAAGGAAGGCTGATTGAAGGCTTAATTTTTAGTCCTTCACACTTCAAAAAAGCAAAAAATATCACATCACAAGTCTCTATTTCCAGATGCTAGCTTGATATGTCGTCTTGACAAATAATCATAATCCCATTTCCGATAGTTATCAGAGAAGAAAGCTGCTATCTGATAATGAAATGTCATGAGGGACTTAATTAGGACAGGCCGGCAGATCTGAGGCATGGCAGGGGAACAGACAAGTCTATTTATCTGCATTTTGCTTCACGCCAGCTATCAGATCGTGTTCTGAATCTCCTTGAAGAAAATGCATTGTGTGGCCTGTAAAACGGCACTTGTCTTGTCTTAACCTCTCAGAGGGCTGTTACAACAACTTTAAGTGACCGGAGCGTATGTTGTGAGAGACTCACCTGATCGACAAGCCATGTCCACATCCTTTTCAAAGTCGGTCTGGAGAAAACAATGAGAATGAGAGCTTTAAACCACAACTTTATGCTTAATGTGTAACAGAAATACAGATATTTAGTCGCAATTCACCATCAGCTGAGCATGGCCGTTCTGGAAAGATCCATTAGAGTCACCGTTTCCATCCTCTTGACGGTCAACAACACGACACTTTACTGCCTCTTGTACCTAATTGATTGTAAAAAAAAAAAAAAACGTGTCTAAGTATGTAATTTGCATCTATAATTAGAAAGTCTGCCAATTTGAAACCAGATATCAGGCAGGTTCTCTCACCTCTCTGCGTAGGATGCAATGCACCATAACAATAACGAAGCCCTCGAGGGAGTCAAAGACGGCAAAAAGGATCTGAAACAAGGCTGAACGGCGGTCAGTGATGGCTAGGACCGCCGACATCCAAGTGAGAGCCAGCAGTGGCAGTACAACGCATGAGCTCCACAGCGACGCCCTACAGGACAGGAGTAGAATTACACTGAGTGACTGTTCATATCGCAATTGCCATACAAAATGACAAAGAGGGCAAAACTAAAGGATAAGCCTCTCTTTCGGAGTGACTTTGGTTGATATTTAGAAATTTCTTATAAAACTAATTAATATTTATCACATATATTATTGATTTCCTGGAAGTCTGAGGAGTGTTTTACAAGTATGAATGTGGTATTGCACTAAAGAGCATTAATATATGAATACACAGATCAATACGGTGTTCAATATGAGCTAGAGTTGCCCTTTTTGTTGATTATACTCTGAACAATATCAATATACCGGTGCTCAAAACATGTAGGTTCAATCACAGTTGAAAACATATGTGAACAGGTGCAACAGGTAAAAATAAGCCAAAAGAAGCAATAAAAAAGGAGCAATGGACTATGAAAAAGAGGAAGACAAATGAGAGGATGAAAGATGAAGGAATGTAGACATTTCAGTGGTCTTTAGAGAAGAACTCTCCCCTGATCATGGATTTGGAGGAAGGGTCAGCATGCTCAGCAAGTCCTATGTCTCACTATTCTTACTATTTTATTCCTGCCTTTTATTTTGTAATATTTAATTATTTATCTGCTCCAGTCTACTGCATTTGTATCTTTTTAATGCACCAACAAACACACACTCTGCCAATCACACATACACACGTCAGAGATGCTCATATAAACACAAAAAAGAGTGCAGTGGCTATACTGTTGTGGGAAATAATCACAATTCATTTTTTTTTAAAAAATACATTAGGGATTTACAATAGATGTCTTTCATGAACAGATACACAGACCCCATAAAGACATGTACATAATTGTCTTTATGAAGTACTCAGTCCTATAAAGCTTTCATCTGACATTCTGTACGCAAGCACTGCTAACCGCAAATGTAGTCAACCTCAGATATCTATATGTATGCAAACACATAATGTGGTAAAACCTCATTGACCTTTAACTCTACTCATCTGCTGAGGTGTTTACCAATTGCTGCAATTCACCAGCAAAATAAATAAATGTATATGAATTTGTATTGTAGGTTGCATGATTTTAACCTCTCTTATTGCTTCTTAAATTCTGCCACGTACAACACCATCCTACACAATCTCACGAACATTAATAAATGGCTGGTCTACTTTATCTTACGTTGCGGAGTGAAACACCCAGCCAGTACCAGCAACAGGCTAATGACAGAGACCTGATAAATATGGCTCACTGCAGCCTCACAGTCAGATAAGCCACTCTTGACATAGCTGCTATTAATAGCCCTTACAAAAATGTCTCATGGCAACCATAGTTTCCACCAAAATACCACAGAGTTCATGCAACATACCATACAGTTACTGTCACTACAGAATATTTGGCCATTACTGTCATCACAAGACTAAAAAAAAAAGAAAAATGCAGAGATGCAGAAAAATTCCAGTAATATTTTAAGGCTACACCATAAAAAAATCTATAATATTTCGAAGTTGAAAGTAAAACAAGGATAATTGGGGGACATTTTACAAGAAAATACTATTTGAGTTTTTCTACTTTATTTGTTATTAAATATCAATTTCTGAGTGAAAACTGTTTCTACATGTTTTTTTAGTATAGTGATTGTCCAATATGAGTTTTAAAATCTCGTGATATACACTACATACAGTACACAGTATGTAATATAATCTAATTCATCTGAATTATACCAACTGGGATGTGTATAAATGTGCTGAAATTAGCATGTTTTATCAGAATATTACCAGCGGTTTTTTTTTTTTTTTTGGGTTAGTATTACTTCTATAGTATTAAAGTATATAATTTTGAATGAGCCTTTCATTTTTTTTTATTTATTTTTTTAAATAATTTTGTTATGTGCTTTTGTCATTTAAAAATTTTTATATTTCTATTTCGCTTTATTTTATTTTACTTCAGTTGTAGATTTTTTATATTTGGTAATTTTAGTACTTATTTCAGGTAGTTGCCAAAGCAACACTTAAAATGTAAATTTTTTATCTAATATTTATAATCATTTTTTTAAAGCCTTATTTCAATTACAGAAACCCATGGGTTTGAATCCCAGGGAATGCACAAACTGAATGCACTGAAAGTTGTTTTGGATGAAAATGTCTGCCAAATGCCTAAAAGTAATTTCTTATAACTAAAACTATGCTACTTTGACAGAAATTATGGTTACCATGGTAATCTCTAGCAAGGAACTGTCTGGTCAAACACGCTTGCACACTCACAAACATACACAGCAGGGCTTCAAGATGAGCTCCTATATTGCATCTGCATGATTTAGCACTGCGACAACATAAAAGCTCTGTCTCTGCTGATCACTTTTGACATAACAGCTAAGGAGCAATAGCAGGGTGAGGGAAATGAATGGGGGAGAAAACCAGAAAAAGAAAAAGAAGGGTGAGGTAAGAAATATGTAGAAAGAAAGGAAAATAGAACCGAAGGCAGAGCATCAACAGCTCTCACTCAGGGCAGATCTCTGTCGAGGCTTTGGGAAGAGTGCGGGGATAATAGAAAAGATGCCGTCACGTTAGTTTCGTATCTAAATAGGCCTGACTGAACATGTGGGACAAACAGCTAGCGAGAAAAAAATTAACTCTATATGCAGTGCATGTACGTATAGATTACCATCATTTATTTCCACTGACAGTCTATGTAAAATGCTACATGATAAGATTCTGATTCTGTCATATCAATGACATCAAAATATTCTTTTGAATTAGTATGCCATATGGAATTTGCTTGATTTAGGCTGTGAGCAGTTTATCAGTCCCACTCTGCATCTGTCTTTGGGCCCTGGAGAGAGACATGGGAACTCGAAAAAGGCTGAAAAACATACACACAAACATTCATGCGTGTTGACAGCCGGAGATCGTGCATTCACAGACTCAAGCTAAATCACGGTCATTTTAGGAGAGACATTAAAGTCATCCACAGTCATAACTGTCAATATCGAACTCTGCATATATATATGTGTGTGGCTTGTTTTGTTTTAATAAACTGCAGCACACAATCATGTTTTCAGTACAGCATACAACCGTATTTGAGATTTTTAAAATATGCTTCTACAGAGGATCTTAAATGCATTTTAATATTTGCTTACGAAATGTGAAAAATATGCAAAATATGCATTCCCTTTTCAGAAAAAAAATAAAATAAAAATAAGAGAAGCTGCATTGTTTAACAGTCCAAAATGTTAGCCAAAATACAGTAAAAAGAGTAACATGGTTAAATATATTATTACAATTTAAAGTTACTGTCTATTTTCTAATATATTTTAAAATAAATTTTTTGTCTGTGATGGCAAAGCTGAAATATAAGCAGCAATTACTCCAGACTTCAGTGTCACATGATCCTTCAGAAATAATTCTAATATGCTGATTTGGTGCTCAATAAACATTTCTTATCACAGTTGAAATCGATGTGTTGCTTAATATTTTTTGTAGAAAATGAATTCTATGACAAATAAAAACTTTGAAAGAAAAAATACTGCCTCCAAATTTTTGAACGGTAGTGTATGTAATGCTGTTGTACACAAAATAGCCACATGCAAAAAAACAATTAAAGCCATCAGCTTGGCATGGCTGCCCAAACGGATAGGAAGTTGATTCTGCTACTGGCGGACATGTAGATTAAACCCCACATAAAAAATTCAATTCCAAGCAAAAGGCCAATGTGACCAATAAAACCTCACTACAGTCAGTGATATTAAAAAGCAATCAGCATTTTTTTAATTACATGCTAGTCCTCGTGGAGGTGGAGGGACTTCAAAGACCGAGCTGATATGATCCTTTACCAAATATTGAAACACACTTTCTCATTTATTGTACCCTCCATTTTTGAAACAGTTAATCTTTTGTTTTGTCTTGCCGCAGGTAATAAACCAATGCATAAATTCTTGATGAGAGCCACGACAATTTGTCAAAATGCACTTTAATACTCTAATACTGAAGAAAATGCCAGCATTTACAGGTGAACAGAGACTATCCAAAGTGCTACTCCTTTACTAAGCATAATTAACAGCAGCGCTTATTAATTAGGCTAATGAAAAATGCTGCGTTTAAGAACAAGGGCGAGGGAGGGAAGAAAAAGTGAAAAAGAATTAAAAAATCCTCCCTCTAAATCTAATTCACCCTTCCCATCTATCAGCACCAAACAACGGCAGCCAGCCTTGAGTTAATCGGTTTCCGCAGAGAATGCAATGCGGCTGGAAAATACTCAAGCAAACATATTGATAAGAGTTTTGGAATTGCAAACACACACACACACACACACACACACACACACACACACAAACTAATTTATGGATCCACACAAGAATAAGAAAACTGAATCTAAAGCTATTCTAAATCTAAATGTATAATCTAAAGCACATTTAATCTAACCAGCATGCCATCAGAATTATTCAGAAAATGGACAGTCCTAAAAGCCCATTATGATGACATCAGGCAATTTTAAGCACTAATATAAAACTGTGTATTGTGGGAGAGACTAAATTAGAGGGTGGACGGACCTGCATCTCAGCCAATCAGTGTCGGGTGGGCGGGGCAGAGAGGAGAGCCCTGAGTGTGAGCGAGGGGATGCTGTGGTAACTCTGATACAATGTTTCAAAGAGCACAAAAACAAACACAGTCGATCAGAGAGATCATAGCAGAGGCAAACACATAGTTGAAATGAAATATTCATAATAATAATGTAAAAACACAAAGGAAAGATAAGGACAAGGGAAAGAAAACAGTTGGATGCAAAAAGATGCCAGTAAGGGCACGCGTCAGCCTGCAGGCAGTGGAGCCCAGCCCAGAAAAGGAAACACAGACAGTCAATCATGAGTCATAACGAGTAATGAGTAATATTCGTCTTCTCGGTAATAAATCTCAGGCCATGTTTACGCTCTGAAGCCTGATTGGTAGAAGGCATGTGAATCTTGGAAGATTAACAATTCCAGTGTGTAATTGATGGTCCATGGCACGGAGATGGACAGTGTACGATTGTGAAACCCTTATAATGAGGTTTATAATAACAATTCTCGGTTCATACTTCAGCTTCAATGACATTTAACTCACACGACTGAAAACTTGTCAAAATCAATGGATATAAAACGAGAAATTCGCTCAGCCTGAGTGCTATCGATCAGACGCATGAAGCTGACAGATGTCAGATTTCCTTTGCCGGCTCCTTTGTGACTGCCCCTCAAATAAACATTTCACACACAGAAACATGGCACACATGGATTTAAACAGCTTTGTATCAAGATGCACAGCAACACCTAAAAATCAAGAGAAGCTGGAGAAATGATTAAGCGACACATGGCAAATCACCAACGGAAATGTAAAAGAAATGCAATGAGTGAGCAGAAATGTCATCTTGCTTTTGACGGGACCAATAACCAGTACTTTGCGATCTCTTCCCCTCTCTTCTGATGAAATTTTTTTTTTTTTTCTACTTTTAAGCACAAACCTTGCTAATTTTGATTGCCAATTTATCTGTAAAACTCAAGGTATAGAAGAACTCAAGGAATAGTTTCTGAAAACAATCATATTAGTTTCCTGTTTTAAGGATGTTTAAGGTCATTTTAATATGATTATTTTAAGAAAGTAATTTTTTGTAGTGTCTCTAATTCACTCATGACAATACATGTTCTTCTGGAGAGGGGAGAGATGTTATGAAAGGTCTGGCCAATGAATCTCTTTCTCAGAGCTGGTTAGAGGTCAGCCAATGAGATGAATGAGTGCTGTGAGGCATACCCGGCCCTCTCCTTGAGTTTCATATCAGTTATGCCATCTTTAGACACCAGTTTGTTAAAAACCAGAATCCCGATAACCATGTTAACCTGGTAAAGAGAGAGGAGAAAGGTGAACACATGTGCATATTAAGATCCAGCCCAGACTCACAATAGAGAAATGGTCCTATAGTCTCCAATGTGATGTATATTTCTATAAAGGCCCATTTAACTTGTGGTTTTGTTCTATTTTAAAATGTTGTAACAGTACTGTCAATAAAAATATCAGAATATGTTGTTATTCAAGCTACTTCTGCACTAGGATTGTGATAATACCAATATTTCAGGAGTCAATTTCCAAAAGTTATGATTTTGAATACCAATTTTTGACAGTACAGCAAATACTAATACTAAATGTACACTTGGAATTTTTAATTGTAATATGAATATACAATTTTAAAAATTTACAGAATCTTCTGAACAATTAAAAAAACTAGCTACTTAGAGATGTTTTGGTTGAACAGAGAAAAATTGCATTAGAATGACATTTCTTATGAGACTGTATATAAAATTCACCATTATACTGTCTGACAAAATGAAACCTGTTATTGAATACGATAGATATCGCTGTAATCCATGTTAATATAGTCTAAGCCCAGATCTTGTTTAATTAATCTGCAGCGGTGTAATGACTATTATGTCCACACTTGGCACGCTTAGCATACGTTGTGTTTAAACAGATCTACTGAAACACGTGTTTGCTGGATATTATGTTGTGGAGTTATGAGGGTGAAATCTGGAACTGTCTGCATTCTCATTCATAAGAGCTTGTGGTGGTTTATTTATTGTAAAATTCTATGGTTGGGTGCAGTGATGCTAGCAACATTAAACATTGAGTCTGGAAATGAGGGACAGAAAATTTCTGTGAATAAATCAAACACAGAGAGAAATTGTACCAAGACGACAGCAGCAGCTGGTCCCACAAATGCGTACAACAATCCGCCTTCCAGAGACAGCCAGCAACTAACACAAAACACAAAGAAAGAGGGAGTGAGAGCGAGAGAGACAGAAGAAAGAAAAAAGAGAAAGAGACCAGAGGGAAAGAAAAATCAGTGATGAGGTTGTCAGATAATGTCGCTGTCATTAATTGTTTTTAACGTTTTAAAAGTGTCCACTTGAAGAATGTAATGCAGAGACTGACCGTCTTTTTGAATGTTACATCGTGTACTAAGACCGACGGAAAATGAAAAGTTGCGATTTTCAAGGCCGATATGGTTAGGAACTATACTCTCATTCCGGCGTAATAATCAAGGAACTTATATCTGTCTAACTATGAAAACAAAATGCCTGTGAAAAGTTTAAGTGCAAGTTTACTCTCTTTATTCAAGTCCAAAATGTTAGAAAACAGCACAAAATTTCTGTAAATCAAATTTAACATGCTAAGAAAATTTATCATTTTATTCTTGGACTTATTAAAAGCTTACACTTTTATTTGTGTGTAAACCAACACATTTACCTCGCTTTTTCAGACCGATGAGCTTTGTAAAAATCGACTCGTTTCAAAAAGGCGGGGCATAGAGGAGAAACAATAATGTACAGTATGTGGAAAATAATGTGTTTTTTTAACCTTAAACCACATAAACACATTTCATTACACCAAATACACAAAATAATGCTCTTTTTAGCAGCATCATATGACCCCTTTAACTGCTTATCAACTTTATATATAAACCTGGTACATTTCAAAATTTACCTGGAGTGCTTTCTCAAGCTTTCCTCTCCTCTCATCATAAAAAACGGAGCCCCGCACACGACATGCAGGGGAAAAAAGCCATTACCATCACGTCTTTTGCGCGCTCAGGTTCGTTATTTCAAATGTAGACGCGCGGCAAGCACTAGGGCTGTTCGATTTCGATTCCTGGTTCTGGAGTTGATGGGAATCAACCCCTGAATCGTTTTTTTGAACTGGTTCATTAAAACTATCTATCCGAATCAGGAAACTAATCAGACTTCTAATCACTTTTAGCGAGCACGAGGGAGGCGAATGGTAATAAAAATTAAAATAATCTTTTATCTCACAACTCTTGTAATTACGGCTTTTAGCGAGCATGAGGGAGGTGAATGGTGCTTCTCAAACGGAAGGCTGCATCCTAAAATTCA
>NW_015625652.1:919122-946375 GCF_001515625.1 Sinocyclocheilus rhinocerous | reverse complement strand
TTTTATCTCACAACTCTCGTAATTACGGCTTTTAGCGAGCATGAGGGAGGTGAATGGTGCTTCTCAAACGGAAGGCTGCATCCTAAAATTCAGATGATCAGTACCGACTCGTTTTCTTTCAGTTTATTTTCGTGAATTTAAATGTGTGCAGCCTTCGTAGGATGCAGCCTTCCGTTTGAGAGACACCCATAGATAAGCTTTGTTGAACTGAAAAAGGCTCTGAATGAGGAGTCAATTCCCCTTGATGGAATCGACTCTCGATTCCCAATGCCTCGGAATCTATTATTTTTGGAATCGATTCCCAGCCCTAGCAAGCACACACACTGCATACTTCTGTGCTGCATTACGGCTCTGACGAGGTTTTGTTTCGTCGTCCATGCCATAGGTGCAGATTTATGTTTCTGCTGGTCGGTGACCACTGCCCACACTGCATAATGCGCACTTGTAGTATCTGAGAGAGAGGGAGAGCATCCAGTTTTGTTGACATAAAACTGGACGCGGCGGCGGCGCTCTCTCTCACTCATATAGTGAGGGAAATCCACCTGCGATCCTAACGGAGAGGTTAGGCTACTCATGGACTCAATATGTGCTCTGCAATGATAACGTGATCGATGCCTACAGTACAGTCTATGCTGATAGCTGTTCCGGGGCAGTTTTTTAGTTCTCATCTCCATAAACATATATATATATATATATATATATATATATATGGATTTGAGACTTTAGTCTTTACAACTTTACAGATCTTCTTTATGCACCAAGAGCTTGAAACACTCCAAAGAGAAAGGAAAAATTGAAATCGCATCACATGACCCCTTTAAAATAAAGTTGTCTATATTTAGCAGATTGTGTTTAACACGCACAAGAGTGATGATCAGGTCAACCCACAGAAGTATAGAAATTCTACATTGATTTTAAAAAAAAAACTGCGCTGGTATCGGATCGTATCGGAATTGCCCGATACTCAGAATTTTTGGTATCGGATCGGTTCTGAAAAAATGGTATCGTTGCATCCCTAGATCATACTTACTAGTTAACAGTGCCATATCCCTTTGCCTTGGTAAATCCAACAGAAATTGCTACAACGAGAGCAGGTAAACCTATAAAAAGGGAACAGAAATAATTGGAAAGTAGTTGAGTACTTTGATTAAATTCAGTTAAATTTCATCTAAGATTTTAGACTATAACACATAATGCCACACAATGTTGCTAAAATCAAGTGAAATTTTACATCAACTACCCAGTTGGGTCATTTTTTCAGAAGAAACAGATTATAAATGAAGATACGAGTCTAGAAGATACAAGACAAGCCTCACCCCAACCAAGGCAGAGGAAACGTTTGCGTATGATGCGGTTTCTAAGACGGCCAGTCACAGCCATGTAAGACTGCCATGCCTCCGTGAGAACCCAACAGAAAGAGGACAGGAAGAAAAAGTGCAGAAATGCAGCCACAAGAGTACAAACAACCTAAGAGCAAAAAAATAGTAAGAGAGAAAGAAAGAGAGTCCATCCATCAAAGGTAAGGATGGAATGTAAAAAGGAGAAAAGAGGAAGATTAAGAATATTTTGTTGTAGATCAAGGGTTTTATCAATTTATTTGTGTTTGTTTGGTCATACCTTGTTCCGTGTCTGAGTTTGTCCGATAAGTATGAGTGCATTGGAGGAGATGATGGACAGACAAAAGTTGATGAGGATGACAGAGCGTTCTGAGCGGATGTACCTGAAGAAAAACACACAGAAACACTGAGCCAATACATCTGAATGACTTCTATTGCTCGCTATCATTCAGCCACCATGCTTTCAATAGATGGACACATAAATGGAACCTGAACTGATGTATAATTTCTAGTGGCAACCAAGATGTGACACTGACCAAGTGAAAGCATCTGTACAGATCATTGAAGCACAAGATGCAAAGGAGGAAATAGCATGGTGAAATAAAAAAAAAGAAAAGAAAAAGGAAAAATAAATTTTTGCAAACTTTCAATTATTTCAAATATATTTTATATGAAAAAAAATAGGATTTATCAATGCAATCATAAGTATAAGCAAAGATCCCTATGTACTGTATATACAGACTCAAGGTTGCATTAATTGATCAAAAACAGTAAAAACAGGAATACTGGGTAACATTATTACAATTTAAAATAACTGCTCTCCATTAAAAAAAATATAAAATGTAATCTATTACTGTGTTACAAAGCTCAATTTTCAGCAGCCATTATTCCAGGCTTCAGTGTCACATAATCCTTCAGAAATCATTCTGATATGCTTATTTGGTGCTCAAAAAAATTTTTTTTTATCATTATGTTACAATGTTGAAAACAGTTGTGCTGTTTAATAATTTTGTGGAAAATGTGATCCATTTCTTTCACAATTCTTCGATGAACAAAGTTCAAAAGAACAGCATTTATTGAAACTGAATTTTTTTAACAAAGTAAAAGTTTTTACTGTCATTTTTTGATTAATCAATACATTCTAGCTAAATGAAAGTTCTAAATAAAAAAATAATAAAAAAATAAATGACAAAATCATTTAAAAATGTGCACCGACCATGGACAAGGCTGTTGGTAGTTATTGGAACTGACACTAGACAGAATGACCACTTTTGTGAATGAGCCAATTGAGAACAATTATCGGTATTAATTGGCCTAGCTGTTTAGCCTTTCACTAATAACCATGCTGAATAGTAAATAACAACCTGACTTGTTTAGAATTACATCACGTCAAACAATTGATTTGAATCTCAAACTCCAAAGCATCCCAAAGCTTTTTACACAAATACATGTCGCTGTCCATGGTGCTGAAACCCCCATTGCTTCCCATCAAGTAAGTTTCTTTTACTGGTGAACAGCCAGATTTTGTTTCATCAGCGGAAGATCTTGCTTACCTCCAAACAGACACATAGATGATGATGAGGAGGAGCAGGGTGAGGGAAGAGACCCCGCAGCCCACGATCAGTGTCACAGATGGAAGCTGGGTTTTATCCATGTTCTGTCAACACAAGAAATAGACTCAGTTAGCGCTCACAGATGCTAACGGTGCAACAGGCTAGCCGCCTGCTGTCCTTCATGCGATTCTGTGCAGAAGAGAGCTGGGGAGAGTGGGCTGCTGTCCGTGTGGCTCCGGCTAAGGAGCAAGGTGAGATGAAGGTCACTCGGTAAAGAGCTGATACTGAGGACTGAGATATCCAGAGGGCACAGCAGAGAGCTATAGTATAACAACCTATGACTGCTTCTAATGACATATAGACCATCGGAAAAGCTAAATGCCTGATGCTGTGAATTACTCATACAGTGATTGTGAACCCAAAGCCTCAAATATAACACATTTGCAGGCTTGCGCAACCATTGTCTTGGTTGCCATGGTGATGTGGTGGAGAAACAGCAGCCACTGCAGTGGTGTACGCAGCATTAACTGTACCATAGGTGTGAGTAGTGCATGCCTGTGTGTTTGTGAATATCTGCATTCCCGACTTACGCCACTATAATACACATCTAGAAATATTATCTGTTAAACATTGTAAATATGGCACAGCAGAGTTAAGGATGTCCATGGGTGTTACATATTCACAGAGGTGTGCACTTCTTACCTTAAGTCGAAAACACACAAACTTACATTTACACACAAAGATAATTGGTTGAGTTTATAGCCTGTCTTGTCTCCAGGTTTAATGTGAGCACAGGGTCAAGTTAATTAAATCCCTCTGATTAATCTGCACTGCAGTGAGGTCCCCACTGACAATCAAGAAAGAAATGCATCCTCTGAGACTAAGTTTGTCTTCTCCTGGCCAATCAAACACTTGACTAAGCCTAAGCTGTGGAAGACAGGCTAGTACTCAGAACAACCACTATCGAACCAAGGGAATTATTTAGTCCATCAGTGCAGACAGTGAGCCATAGCAAGTTGGGAACGGAAACTATCAAGCATACATTGAAACGTTTGATTTATATGTGTGTGTGTGTGTGTTTAGGCATCTGATAATATTCAAAATAATATAGCCAATATTCAAAACTATAATTGTTTTATTTCTGAATTTTGATGCAAAAATAACTAAATCATTAGACTACAACAATAAAAACTGCAATAAAATATGCATTAGGGATTTATATATATATCGGTTTCAAGGTATACCGCGATTTAAAAATTTCACGGTTTCAAAACCGCTAATATTTTCCATTATACCGTTCCTGCGGTATGCGCTGTTTTTCATGTCTCCTCAAAGACTGAAAGTGTAGGAATCCCTCAGGTTGAGTGCAGTGTAGAGAGTAACATGACCCTCCTCCTTGTGTTGGTTCGAGCGAGTAAGAAAATCCTCAGTATTGATTTGGGGGTTTATATGAATGTGTTTCTGAAGGGAACTGACTGCCTTCAGAAAAGTTTAGATGGTAGTTTCTTTTCATCTCGTCTATGTATAGTTAAAATGAAAGCAGTGTTTCAGCCATAGACTGTGGTAACCAAGGAAACGCCGTATGTGGTGTTCCAGAAGCGCCTCCTACTGTCAGAGAGTGAATATGCGTCTCATTCAGAGCATCTGCTGTTTGCTTCGTTTAGGCATGTAGTATAATTTCACAAAGCTAGTCAGAATAACTTGTTGCATCTTTCCCAAAAAGACTCATGGCTGTGTTAGATCAAAAGGGTGCTTCTACTAAATACTGAGCAATGGGTCTGAATACTTAGGACCATGTGATATTTCTGTTTTTCTTTTTTAATAAATCTGCAAAGATGTCAACAATTCTGTGTTTTTCTGTCAATATGGGGTGCTGTGTGTACATTAATGAGGAAAAAAAATTAACTTAAATGATTTTAGCAAATGGCTGCAATATAACAAAGAGTGAAAAATTTAAGGGGGTCTGAATACTTTCCGTACCCACTGTATATATATATATATATATATATATATATTAGATGTTGACCGATAGTGGATTTTACCGATAGCTAGGTTGGTCCACACTGGCCGATACCGATTAATCAACCTATAGTTTTTAAAATGGATACTGCAACTAAAATAGTGCTTTACTATTTTTAAAAAAAGAACCATAATTTTTAAATGAATCAAATATTAATATTAATTATTAAATTGATCATTAACGTTCATAGTTTATTAACTAATGTTAACAGAAAAAACTAAATTTTAAAAATGTAATAGCCTAAATGTTGAAATTAACAAACTCTAACTAGGAACAATACTTATACAGCTTTCATTAATATTAATGTTACAATGTTACTTATTGTAAAGTGTTACCATTTCATATCAACAGTCATGCTTAAAGATGGCCATCTTTAATTATCTACACAAAGGCCACAGCACTGAAATTCAGTAGCCCCTCACACAAGAACACAAGATCCAGGGGGCGTAGGGGGTTTGCTTCTATTTTAGAACACTTGATTATCTAATCAAAATAACAAAATATGGGTCACACACCGGGGAAAAGCGCAGCGTCGTGTCTAATACAAACTCGAGTAGCAGGTTATCACACACACATGACGCGTCACGTTCACTTCGAGCGGCGGTCTAAAACAGTTTATTTAATCGCCGAATAGACAAAAGTTCATTTCAAGAATGAACAATGCGGCATAGATGAGTTTGCAGTTTGGTGTTTAAAAAAACAGAGCCAACAGAAAGAGAAATCGTGATGTACATAGGCCTATAGCTCAATAGATGAAGCATACTTTATTAGAGCCACAGAAAGACAAACGTTTTGTTGAAAAAATGCACAATACACAATGTTACAGCCTAGGGTGAAGTTATTATGCACATTAATAACTATTTGGGACGAATATAATGTAATTTAATGGAAAACTATGTGAATGGCGCTCTGTTCCGCGGCAGGATTTTCTGTCGGCTGTATTTAAACAGCGTTTGAAGTTTCCCGCACTGTGCAGCGCGCAGCCTCACGTGCCAAAACAATCAACACGTGCTGTCAGTGATTTCCGCCTGTAGAGGCCGCTCTCGCACTGTATAATGGCAGCGGACCATTCTCAGCCACTCCAGCAACAGATGCAATGGGGCAAAAAAACGGAAACCGGAAAAACTATCGGCATGGATTTTTGCAGATAGCCGATAGTTCCAGCAATCAACTATCGGTGCCGATTAATAGGCAAAACCGATACATCGATCAACCTCGATATATATATATATATATATATATATGGCTCTGCAATAATCAATTAATCAAGCGTAGCATTAGTTCTGCCAGGTCATGTCAGTCAAGCTCGCGTCAGCTGATCCACATCTACCTATAGGTATACGACGCCTATCTCAACATTCATACATAAGGTTCTTCAGTATTATCAGCAGCTTTCGCATTGCTCAATAGCTAATTGCCCCCTCATCCAGTCATGGTTCAGCCTTATGATTCTCCTTTAAATCAGATGAATTTCTAAAATGTTACTGAATATTAATGGTATCTGCAATACATTTATGTTGGTTCTCTTCTGTTTACCCTAGGGGGTTATCACTGCTCTCTTACCCAGAACAGAACCATACCGTCATTCTAAACTATATGTTAATTGTCAATCATCTTTGACTATAGTGGTCCTGACAGAAATGAGTAAATAAATATAACTAAGCCACAATGTACTTGAAAATGCATGGTTATTTAAAAAGCTATAAGCTAAACAATACATTCAATAAGTACTAAGGACATTGGTCTATTAATATTTTAAAACTTGCCAAACTGTATGCAAATTAAGTAGGACTGCACAAACATAAATAATAGACTTGCAAAGGCAATCCTGAATCTTTTACAAGTGACAAGCAAAAAGACGATGGCCTACCTCTGAAGAATGTACTAACATGAAACATCTCAACACAGTGTGCGGTTTCTTTTTCTCGCCATCTTCACTGACCCATATTTGGGAATGATGTATTCAGAGCTTCATCCAAGTACAACTGCAGTGTAACTGTGCATTTCTACAAGCTTTAGCTCATAAATATTCAGTCTGGGCAAAACCACAGCAATTTTCTCATATCAAACTGCTTATAAAGCGTAAGACAATCTGACCCATGTAAACCAGAGCCTGGTTCAAAGCTGGAAACATCTGTAGAAATACTGGAGTGCGATTAAAATAGCTGCAGTGTACTATCTCCCTTTATTTCTTGTTTCTCTTTCCATGTGCACTGCAGCCGACTGTATATTCAAACTCAGAATGTTGGAGGGAAAGAGAGGAAGGGAAGTGTTTCTCTGGCTCTTTATCATTCTGAAGCTGTAGGATGCTAGTTGCCAGCGGAGTGGCCGTTGGATGGGCCATTTTGAGGTGGCAAGTGGAGCTGCAGGAATAATTAGCGACATAGCAGTGGGGGTCTGGAGCGAGAAGGCTAGAGAGAGAGAGAGAGAGACAGACAGGGAGTGGAGCCAAGGGGAGGAGCGGTCCACCCTTCTGCTGGCACACGGCTACTCAAATGAAATCCCCACAATATGCTTTCCACGAGGCATGGAACGAGCTAACTGCGACACTCCCTTATTCTGCGTCCATCTGACCAGGTAGAGCGGGACAGGCAGCCATCATAAGGTGAGCGATTAGCATACAGCTATAGCTCTCTGGATCACCATGAGGAGACATGCAGATCATGCGGTCTTTACACACACATCCATGTAAGCAACTAGCAGCACATATGCACACAGGATTAAAACTCTGAAACACAGATAAAAATGTGTAAAATTTAAACTGGCTATCCTAAAAACATTGCTTGAATGTACTGTAACATCAGCCTTTATCAGCATGAAATAAATATAACCCTATTTACTTTAATGCACTTTCCTGGTTTTATTGTGAACGAACAATCAGTGCACTTCATTCCAAATAAAAATAATTTGTCTTTTTAATCTTTAATCAAAATGTACCTCCTCTGAAATGACTTTCCTTTTCTGCTGACATAACTTAGGCCGAGAGAACAATTCAATAATGTTAAACAATAGCCAAGTAGATATTTCGGTGGAATTTAAGCAAAGTATGGCTCGCAAAGCCCACATTTCAAATCCAGCTGATTCAAAGAGTGAAGTAGCAGCACTCTACATTTTTTCCTTGAATATACAGTTTAACTTGGAATTTCACATTAACAATAACATATACAATGGAAAACTATGGATGTCAATGGGGTCCATCAATTGTTCGGTTACCCAAATTCTTCAAAACATCTTTTGTATTCAGCAAAGAAACAATTTTGCAAGGAAACGCAGCAAAGAGTCAATTTTGGGGTGAACTATACCTATATAAGTAAACTATAACTATAAGTAAAATTTGTTGCAAAAGGCAATTTACATTTGTTGTGGTTTTCCAAATTCCATATTTCCATTTTCCAATCCAACTGATTCCCAGAGTAAAGTAGGATATTTTTTGCATTGCATTTAAACAAACCACATTAAGCCAGTAAAATGTGCTACAAAAAGCAATTCATGTTTGTTGTACACTTTTTTGTATTCCATATTTGCAGCTTTGTGCACAGCAGCCTGCATGTAATGATGTGATCCTAACTCTGCTTTGTTATGATGTCACTTTTTCACTTGGTTTCCCAAATCAAAACAGTGTCACAACAGTGACTTCTGTTCCTGATGCAGCCAATCTGAAACATCTTGGCAGAGCAAATGAGAGAAGACATGGCCATTGTTTTGGCCAGTAGGGTGTCAAGCTTCCTCTTCCTCTTTTTTTTGGGGGGGGGGATCTCTGGCTCATATCTGGGCCAAGCTGCACAAAGAGAGTGTTATAGCGTGTTCTATAGCTTTAAGAACTTCCACTGCCCATGCTGTTTCCACGGCAACTGGTGAATAAACTGCTTCAGATGCAGTTTCCAGTCTAATAATAACTAATCACACTGAATGAAAATTCCACACAAAGACACAGCCCTTTCTTGCATTAAACCAAACCAAATCCCATCATTTTAAATAAAGATGCTATTTTAAAGGAAGACATATAGATTTACACAAAGACAACCCTCTAAGGCCAAAATGCACGGATGGTGTGTCATTAAGATATGTTCAATGTAGGCAGTTAAGACAGCTATTTTGAACTATTATATTATTAATCACATGCATTTTCTCTGTACAAACATTTAATGTATGCAAATCCAAAATGAAAACTAGAATGCTTCATGCACTGCGTTCTAGCATTAAACAAAGCTAGCAAAACGTTCCTTTTTGTCACAAATATTTGTATCTATATACTCAGAACACATCAAAGAATAAAACATGTCTTAAATTGTTTGCATTAAATCTGCTGTATGGCTCTGGTATGTCGTGGAAAAGAGGAGAGGGGGGAGTGAGAGAGAGGGATCTGTTGATACACAATGACAATGACGCCTATGACCAAAAAAATAAAAAAGCGGAACATTAAATCACACAATGTCACACAAACGCGTCTTTTGACGTTCTTCGGCGTTAAAGGAAACGATAGAAATGGCTCGACTTACCACATCGGGATTGAGGCGTGCTAAAATGGCGAAGGTGGAGAGTCTGTCACACAAGCATTTGGTTGTGCTGGAGTCGACGGGCACGGCTCTACAGCCTCGCGCAGACCAGGAGCCCAGCAACGACGAGCTGCGGAGCGGAGACAGACAAGAGCGCGGAATTAGATCAAATCCCTGCGCGATAAAACAGCTATTTCTCTAATCCAGCGCACACTGAGCCCGCCGTATGCGAGCCAGAGCGCGACTCCAGCGCACACTGAGCCCGCCGTATGAGAGCCAGAGCGCGACAAAAGACAGATGAATGGACGATGTGATGCAGCGCACACCTCTGCTTTCTGCATGGCCAGGTTAGCTGATGTAAAAACAGTTACAAAAATGTAAAAAAAATAATCATGTCCTGAAATAAAATAAAGTAAAACTTACCGTTTAAGTTAAAAATTGTTTATAATAAATGTATTTTATTTTTAATATTTTATTTATTAAATTATTATTGTTATTATTATTATTATTATTAAATAAATATGCAGCCACACACACAGAGTGCTGCAAATTCTAACCCTGGGTAAATATAATCCTGGGTTATCGTTCCTGTTTCACACTGGTCACATTTTATCCTGGGTTAGTAATCAATCTTGGGTAGCCATGCAGGTTTCGATTTTCACATGGGTAGGCTACATTTGTAAATCCTTAATTTAAACCCAGCATATTTATGAAACTAAAAACATTCAATGACAGGATGCGACTAGCACACACAAATTAAAGATGTCGGCAAATAAATTCGGTGGCTGTTTTAAGTCTACTGAAGCGTAGAAAAGCACAAACAAAATGACAAAGTTTATTAACTGCCGATTATACATTATCATTACAGCTCAACGCCATTTTCAACGTTCAAAGCTGAAAAAAAAAAACGCGCCAAAGTTTCTTCGCACTGTAGAAAGAGCATGAATAATTAATGAGGGAAGCGCTGACTCAGTATATGATTGGTCTGTTGATGAACAACACAAACCTAGCACCGCCACCTTTTTCACATCTCCGGGGCTGAGTTCCAGTTCATTTTTTATGCCCTTCACTCGCAAACTTCCCTTCGTCTTGTTTACTCGGATGTACGTCTTGATTACGTTGCATGAGTATTAAAAAAATAACAATATAAAAAAACTTGAGGATTTACAATGCTGATGACAGTTGAAACGCGTCATCACAGTCTTGTGAAAAGGGTCCATTGTTGACACGGAGTTCGGTGCTTTATTTTATAATAATAATGTTGGATAATTTTATAACGTTGAAGAATTTATTATTATTATTATTATTATTATTATTGCAGTTGTTGTTGCAGCAGTAGTTTCTTGCATCCCAAAACACACAATAGCACCAAACTACACAGAATCACTTTGAAATGAAAGCTCCCAAAGGGCAGTTTGGGGTAGCCTTTACACATGTGCTTAGCCTGCAGCAAGCCTTCCAAGTCTCTTTTACCTGTCAAAACTTTGTAAGTTTATAAAGTGTGGAGGAAAAGTGCAATGGAGCAGAGGACGGATATTACACTGGGACATTGTGACCTGGAGCACAACATGAAGGAAAAAAAGTGTCTTATGTTTTCTATTTACTATCTTGTGAATGTCAGCTATGCATGGTCTCAAGTGTTCAGATACAGAATAATGAACAAACTAATCAATTACTGGTATACTTTACAATAAGGTTTCATTTGTTAACATTAGTTAACTAAACTTCATTTATAATTTATTAATCTTAGTTAATCTCAACATTTACTAATACACATTACTAAAATCAAATGTTGTGTTAATATTATTTAATGACCATGAGCTAGCAACACAAACTAACAATGAACAGTTGTATTTTTTATTAACTAACATTATAACAAAGGTTAATAAATACTGTATTGCTCATTGTTAGTTAATGCTAGTATTTCTAATTAACTAATTGGACCTTATTGTAAAGTCTTAACATTTACTCAATGAAGAGTAAATGTTCTGAATTTCTGAATCAGTATTGGTTTGACTGTGAAAGAAAACTGTGAATGATATTAAAATATCACAGAATATTATAATATATGGAGAGATTAGACACACAGTCATACACTAAAAATAAATGTCAAAAGCTGACTTTTCATAAGATCCAAAGGAACATTAATCCACATCTTTCTATTTTTTGCAAGAAATTTATTCTGTTTTATGCTTCCCATGAAACTTGCATGCACCAATGCAGATGACAATAAAAGCATGAATACCATAAATACAAGTAAACCTTGAGGTTGCGGTTTGTGCCGGTGCCCAAAGCCACTCAATAATTAGTCCATTCCGACACCTACACAAATTTGAATCTCATAATCTTGATGAGAAACCCTCTTGACAGCATGAGTCGACTGTGTCTGATCTAACGCACAAATAATTGTAACATAGACCTCATAATGACATCAATGAAAGTGATATGAAAGTCATATCAAAACATACCCACTCCATGCCCAACTGATCCTAATAGCGAGCCATCAATCATGTAGCATTCTCTTCATGCAGCTGCAACGTGAAGTCAATATACTCACACACACACACACACAAACCCGGGGTTACCGGCACCATTCCAAACCCACTGTGCGGTAGAGCTCTGCAGTCTGGGATACCCATAATGCACTGGGGCTTGAAGAGCGCTGAGGGCCAAACAGTATAGCGCTGGAAGCACAGCGTGTTGCAGCCCCAGGGGAGGGCTCAGTGTTAACATTAGCACATAAACCTGAAACTCAATATATTATCACCCACTGCACAGACACTGCGCATGATACGATTAAGACTTTGTGTCGACCACACAAATATAAAGACAGCGCAGCATGGCTGTGTAATTGGATCATGGGCTTCCAGTCCAGCTGTAGTGTGCATGTTTGCAGAGAACATGCCAAGTGCAGATGCATGAGAAAAGCAAGCTTGAAAAACTATATATATTGTAATTTTAATGGTAAAAGTCTGCAAAAATTAAATTTTGAGCATATTTTAGTATTATTTATATACTACTTTTATCCACATTTTGAATTAGCTTTTATTTTTGTACAGTACTTTCAGGTTTCATTTAAATTTTTGTTCGATTTTTAGTAATTTTTTTATGTGCTTTTGTCATTTTTATTCATTTTTTGGATTTTTAATATTGCTATTTAGGTTTAATTTATTTTTATTTCAATTTTAGTTTTTATTTTATTTAATGAAATATTGATTAAATATAATATGAAATATTGTCTTAGCAAGTTACTAAACATATTTCATCTAATGTTTGTATTATTTAATTTCAACTTTATTTCAGTTAAGGGGGGTGGGGGGTGGGGGGGGTCCAATGCTGTTTCATGCATGTTGAGTTATTTACACTGTTAAAGAGTTGGATTCTCATGCTAAACATGGCCAAAGTTTCAAAAAACGATTTGGAGGTATAACAAGAGTATTTCTGTGCCAAATACACACTTCCGGGTTTTTTACAAGTTTCGGAAAGTTTTTTCGATCATGGCTCCTTATGACGTCATGAAGGGTGGAACTCCTTATATGGGCATTTCTTCCGGAAGAACGAGCCCATGCACACATTGACCAGAGCGAGAGCAAGAGCACGCCCATCAACGCGCTTCATTCAGCTGCACTGCACGGGACTTGCTCTGGAAGATGTCTCTAAAGAAGTGTGTTTTTGGTTGTAAGGGAAAGTTAACCTTGTTCAGCTTCCTGAAGAACCCAGCGTTACGTAAACGGTGGATGCATTTTGATTTTCCGTGGCAGAAACTGAGTTTTGCAAGTGTGTTTGTTGACGAACATTTTATAAACAAGGCCCAGTTCAACGCTGGATTTGCACATCGTTTGATACTGAAAGATGGAGCGGTCCCAGCTAGAAAAGATCCCGGTCATGATTCAGAACTGCAGATGGTAAGTGAAACGGCATCAAATGTCTGTGTTTTGTTGGCAATCGGTGCTCAAGTGCTCGTCACTCTTTAGCTCTGCCAACGGCACGCCTCCAGGAGCTCGGCTGTTTCCGGAGAGAATCGTAAAGCTGTATCTTTCTTTTATAAATATGATAAAACTAAATACTTTTTGGAGATATGAAGGATGCAGTACTACTCTATAGGTACTCAAGATGAGATTGGGTGAAATTGTGTGTGTTATGCCCCCTTTAAAGGGGTCATATGATGCTTTTTTAAAGATTATTATTTTGCCTGACATGGCTGCTTCAACACTAACTGCTGTTCCTGAAACCACGCCTTCTTTCTTTGCGTGCTCATTTGGGCGGCATTATGCAAATATTTTCACATAGTGAGGTAGATATGTGGGGGTGTGTTAGAACGAGGCGTTTTAGGGGGGCGTGTCAGAGTCTTAACTTTGATAAAGAATATCTCTTTGGATTTGAGACTTTAGTCTTTGCAACTTCAGGGATCTTATCTATGCACAATCAGCTTGTAACACTCCAAAGAGAAAGGAAAACTTGAAATCGCATCATATGACCCCTTTAACAAAAATATTTTAACAGTTTTAGTTTTAATTACCAACAATAACCCTGTTAATTGGTTAAAGGTAAGTTCCCTAACTATATGTTGAAAAACTGTAATAAATATAATAGGACATGTCATGTATTTACAGTAAAATACTGTTAAATGAAGTTTATGGAAGTGAAAAAGAACTTCCATAAACCTATTAATTTTCAGTGCAAAATGTAAATTAACGTTCCTAGAATTCCATGCGTAATTTTTTTTTACTGTAAATTTGTTTAATCCATAAAACCTAAAATGTTGCTTCTGTATTTTTATGGTAAATTCTGGCAACCACAGCTGCTGATTTTTTAAATTGTAAATTTCACAGATTTTTTTTACGCAGTAAATGCATGCAAAATGCCTCAAGTAAATCCATGAATGAGAAAGATCATGTAAGAACCAGCAAAAAAATAAATAAAAATCGCTACCGTGTGATTGAAGCGCGAGTCAACAGAAAGCCCACACTCTTTAAAGCTGTTAACTAAAAGACAGTCAGTGACAAGGACGCCTCCTCACATTCCAATTTCTCTCCCAAATATGAACTCATTAATCATAGCAGCTGTCCAAGATGGATTTTAATTTTGCACCGAACACAAACCAGCCCCGGCTCCCCTTCGCTCAATGCGGGCAGATTATATTTCACTGTTCTCTTCCTGTCTCTCAGCCTCTCTCTTCCGCTCCCTTTATCTCACTCCTTCCTCTCTGTCACCATTCTCCTTGTCTTTTCTTTTCTTCTCATTTCTCTGCATTATTGTGTTTTATTCTTGTGTTATAAGTGGTGCTTGGTGTACTATTACTTTTCTAAGAAATCGTATGTATAATATTTTTTTGTCCAAAAAGATTGTTCATAGTCTTATTTACTGTATATACCACTTATAAGGACAAAAATAATATACACATTTTTTATGTTTTTGAGGCTGATAGTCTTATTTAGCTACTGTATATACTACTTATAATTACTAAAATAATATACACATTTTTAATGTTTTTGAGGCTGTTAATCTTATTTAGCTCCTGTATATACTACTTATAAGGACTAAAATAATATACACATTTTTTATGTTTTTGAGGCTGATAGTCTTATTTAGCTACTGTATATACTACTTATAATTACTAAAATAATATACACATTTTTAATGTTTTTGAGGCTGTTAATCTTATTTAGCTCCTGTATATACTACTTATAAGGACTAAAATAATATACACATTTTTAATGTTTTTGAGGATGATAGTCTTATTTAGCTACTGTATATACTACTTATAAGGACTAAAATAATATACACATTTTTAATGTTTTTGAGGATGATAGTCTTATTTAGCTACTGTATATACTACTTATAATTACTAAAATAATATACAAATTTTTAATGTTTTTGAGGCTGATAATCTTATTTAGCTCCTGTTCATACTACTTATAATTACTAAAATAATATACACATTTTTTATGTTTTTGAGGCTGCATTTATTTGATCAAAAATACAGTAAAACTATAAAATTGTCAAATATAGTTACAATTTAAAATAACGGTTTTTATTTAAATAAAGTATAAAATGTAATTTATTCCTGTGATGCAAAGCTGATTTTTTAAACAACCATTACTCTAGGCTTCATTGTCACATGGTCCTTCAGAAATCATTGTAATATGCTGATTTGGTGTTCAATAAATCTAATTATTCTTCTAATTATGTTAAAAATGGTTGTGCTGCTTAATATTTTTGTTATCGTTCCCCCCCCCCCCAGGATTCTTTGACAAATATAACGTTCAAAAGAATAACATTATTTATTCAAAATAGATTTAAAAAAAATAAAAAATAATAAGTTTTTACTGTCACTTTTGATCAATTTGATACATCCTTGCTAAATAAAAGTATTAATTTATCTTAAGAAAAGTGAGTAGTGACTCCAAACTTTTGAACTTTTCACCAGTAAGAAACCACACATGACACTCCAGCAATACACTAAAAACCACATGAAGCACTTTTGCACTGGCAAAGCAATGCCCTGATAACCAATAACAACACCAGTGAGTTTTGCACTTTTTAACAGGATTTTAAAATTCTATTTTTCTCAGTCTGTTCTCCCTTGAGGCAACGGCAGAAAACTTTATATCTTTAACATATCTATATGTAACCATCTAAATGCAAATGTTCCACCCACACTGCATTAAGCGCTATGGGCACAAACTAGTCTTTTGCAGTTTTAAAAGACAAAAGAGAGTGCAAACAGATGGATGTGTAGGGGGTGAAAGTACAAGCATGACCAGGAGGCCCACGGTTCTTTGTTAAAGTACAACATAATGCTGGTGCTCGTCTGTCTGATCATCTGACTGCCTCTTTCAATAGAATCTGGCTTCAGAGACGCAGTCTCAATTTGCTTGCTCTCTTTGCAGAGGAAAAAGAAGAAATAAGATTCTGTTCATGTTTGCTAATGAAACCGAACTTATTCTCATGGTAATACATAATGATTGCATTTCCTATTTCAGCTCTTCAGTGTGTATTTTGAATGTGACCATAATAATTCTGATGTAAATTCCGCAGCTGAAGCACGTAGAGTGACGCTGTCAGGATTTACCTGTTATGTTTCTCGGCACTAGTAAAGACGTACCAATCACGTCTGTGCCAAGCATTCATTCATTTAGATGATTGAGATGATTATTGAGATGACAGGATGGATTTCCATTTGAATGCCAGGTGCCAATACTTTACTCATAGATTTAAACCTTCATACTTTATAGTGCATAAAACGTCCTGAGATCTGAATGCAGCTCATAGGAGGACTGTTTTTTTTAATGATAAATAGAAACATATAAAGGAAACGTGGGATTAAATCTACATCTGTGTAACTGCTATTTCTCTAACACACTCAAAAAATACATAGTAAATACATACTAAAAATAATGATGTATTTAGAATACTAAAATACTAATAAAATACTAAAAACACTTTACAATAAGGTTCAATTTATATTAATGTTAATCTCTACATATACTAATACACTTTTCACATGTAAAGTTCTAGAAATTGGCATACACCAGTGTTTAAAATTTGGGTTCAGATAAGATTTTTAAGTTCTCATATGTTAATGTCCTTATTTATGTATTTATTTGTTTGTTTGTTCAAAAATACAGTATAAAACAATAATTGTGAAATATTATTACAGTACAATTTAAAATAACTTTTCTTTTTTTAAATATATTTTACATAATAAATATATTTGAAAGATTCCAGTGATGGCAAACAACACAATATTTATAAATCAGCACTACCCAAGATTAATAAATGCTGCAAAAAAAAATGTTGTTCACAATAGGTTCATGAATCATGATACCTTGGATTATCAAATCGAACCTTTTTTTAAAGTGCTACCAAGACAATACAAAAATGAAAGCTTTCATATGGCAGTATGATCTATTTACCATCATCTTTCTACCATCATTTTTTCTAACAATATTTTTGGACAAACTACTGGTGGCCCTCAAAAGCAGTTGGTCTATTGCATCTCAGGTTGCAAGGATCACAGCAATCAGTGTAAATATTCGTGATGCACATTTGGCTTTTACCAATACTAGTTGTATCTTGAATATATAAACCAACATAAATATAAAAATAAAATGTCTACAGCCACCAAAGTACCTCGTGTTAACATGCTAAAACACTTATACAACTTTATCCTTGTAACATATTTCAGTTCTTCTACAGAGAGTGCATGTCTGCAGCCAGAACCTTCTTGTCTTTTTCCCTCTCTCTGCTCTTTCTAACCATTTTCTCTTGTAGCCTGCTTTGTGTGTCTCATCTCTGCCTTAATTGAAAGTGTGTTTTCAGTGATGTGTATACAGTACAGAAGGAATGTGGCATGCAAAAATCATCCAGTGTCAAAATGGAGTCAGTGCTGGGTCAAGTGAAGATCAAGGCAGCTATCTGCAGGATTCAACATCTCCTGTCACTGAGGTTGCATCAGTGTAACATACATTTAATATACTACAGCATGTTGTCTCTAACCCTTTATCAACACACCCCTCTTTAAGCCTTGGAAAATACACCCTACTGTATGACTGAAGATTTCCTGCAAAACTCAACAGACAGCAAAAACAGATTTAAATTAATAAACGGCTTCTCACCTGTCATTCTCATCCCAGGAAATGCAGGTTTGGTTTGTGGTACCCTGTGGAGAGAGTAAGAGTGCGAGAGGCAGAGAAGGATGTCACCTTGTGATTTTGCCTTGCAAATATGTATTGGTATACATTACTATTTTTCAAGTAGTTTTTGATGCTGTGTGTGGTAGTAATGATAACTGTTGTATGTTAATCTTTAATTTTTATTTTTTTTTTTCCAAAAATGTGAAATCTTGGACTTGCTAACAGTCAATTAAGTTGGGAAAAAAGGTAAGCAGGACAGGAATAACAGCAATATTGAGGACACTAAAAATAAATAAAAAGATGTACATATAAACACAAACTTAATTGAAAATAATTAATGGAATAATAATAATACATTTAAAAATGATAGAAAACAAAAATGAAAATAATTAAAACATTTTTTTCCAAAAATAGTGAAATTCTAGAAAATGGCTAAACACTCATACAACTAGAAAGTAATTATTAAAATAAAATTAAAAGTAATTAATTCAAATTAAATTACAATTAAAAATCATCCTACAGTATGTGAGAGAAAAAGTCCCATGCTGGAAGAATTCTTCTAAAAGAATAAAATTAAAAATGAATTCATGTTAATGTGTCAGAGTGACATAGTTTGAATAATATTGGAACAAGGCTGTACACATATCGCGTTTGATGCAACATATGGGTTTAAAGGGCAGACTGACTTACATTGTAAAGGTGTGAGAACTCTATCTCTAGTGGAGTTGAGAGGGAGCTGGGAGTGGGTTTGATTGTCACAGAGATCACCCTGGAGTTCAGCACTGTGCTATTTCTGTGAAAATATAGAGAGAGATGAGAGAAAACATGAGGACTGCAAAAAAAAACAAAAAAAACAGAAGGGGGAAGAAGAGAGGAGGTCACGATCTTCAAAGAAGCTCCCATGTTCCCATGTGACAAACATAGTATGAGACACTTCACTTTGTGCTGTGGTAAATGTGCATGTCATTTGCTCATAGAGTATATTCTTTTTTGACACTTTTTGTGTCACCAGATATCTGTTTCAAAATCACCACATTCCAAGAAAAAGAGAAAAATGAGAAAGACAGAAAACAGACAGAACAAAAATTACCAACCTTTCTGTTGAACCCTAAAGATGTTTCGATACATTTAGACATCTTTCAACTATTCAGAAAGGCTATAAAACTATTACAAGGCAAGTGTATTTTTTATGTCTTTGTTTTTATGTAATTCTTTCTGATATTGCAGAGTGTCCTTTTAAAAGTCCCTTTAAAGGAACAGATCACCCAAAAATGAAAATGTCATTTACTCACTGTCATGTCATTCCAAACCTTTATGACTTTCTTTCTTCTATACGGGCATAAAATACATTTTGAGAAATATATATATATATATTTTTTTCTCTGTTCATCAGTCAGTGCTAAATGGTTAGGCATACACATATAGCTGTGAAAATGTTTGCCAAGATAAATAAAATATAAAATATGACAATAATGGTATGAAATCTATCACTACTTTAGCTCAAATAATGCTAAAACTTGAAAAAGTGTATCAGGTTGGTCTTTCTTTAAAACCAAGAAAACAGCAACAGAGAGAGAAACCAATTGAAATGCACAAAGTCTCAACATAAAATGAAAGCAAAGTCTCACCTCTGTAGAGAGAGAATACTGCCCAAGTTTCTATACAGTACGATACCAGTCACAAATGCTGAGGCGTCATCTTCATCTATAACACAAACACACACACACATACTTTATAACAGATATACAGTATCACCTCAGTTCCTGTTAAATAAAAAGGCATAAAGCAAAGCGATGAGGAAAAGAAATGATATAAGAGGTCATTGAGATACAGACTTGATTGGTGTGTAATCAAACCCTTTATTTAGAGCCCTGTAATGTAACTGGAGGTGAGATTGCAGGTTGCTCTCTCTCTTCCTGTTTCTCGCTATTTTACCCTGCAGCTTCTCACCTATGAGTTGGGCAACATGACTAATCACTTAACATATGCTTGCACAGACCTTCATTACACACACAAATACACAGCGTGTTCCAAGAGTTATCCTTTTTTAATGAACACACACAGGTTTCCATGTTTTATGGGGACATTTCATAGGGGTATTGATTTTTATACTGTACAAACTGTATATTCTTTGCCCGTACCGAACCCCCTAAACCTACCCCTCACACAAAACTTTCTGCTATTTTAGATATTCAAAAAACTTCATTCTGTATGATTTATAAGCTTGTTTCCTCATGGGGACCAAAAATGTCCCCACAAAATCAAAATTTACTGGTATTACTATCCTTGAAGGAACATTTCATTTGGTACTCATAATGTAGGGAACACCAGGTGTATACACACACACACACACACACACACACTAGTGTTCAAGACTTTGAGGTCAGAATGATTTTTTAAAGAAATTAAAATTTTTATTCAGCAAGAATGTACTTTCTATTCATTAAAGAATCCTGGAGAAAATAAATGCATCATGGTTTACACAAAAATATTAAAATGATTCCTTTATACAACAAGAATGCATTAAATTGTTTAAAAGTTACCGTAAAGACATTTGTTTTTCATGGTTTCCACAAAATACTAAGCAGTACAACTGTTTGCAATATTGATAAAAATAAGAAAATATTATTTGAGCAGCAAATCAGCATATCCATCTGGTTTTCAAGCTACACTGCTCTAAATCATGCCAAAACCTGTGGCAGACTGGCATGAGCTGTAAGGGAGAGAAAGAGTGAGAGTCTGTAGGGGGGTGCCAGGCGGCGGGCAGAGGCCACAGCTCCAGGGCTGGCAAATCAGCATATTAGAATGATTTCTGAAGGATCATGTGCCACTAGAGTAATGGCTGATGAAAATTCAGCTTTGCCATCACAGGAATAACTTGCATTTTAAAATATATTCAAATAGAAAACAGCAAATTGTAATAATATTTACCAAAATTACAGGGCTGCAGCTGAGGTCCCATGGGCAAGAACACAGACCGATGGAGGGGGACAGGGGGCTGGGGGCGTGACAGTTTTGAGCTCCCTCGGGGTAATCGGGTTTCTGCTTGCCCACCCCTCTTCCCCTCCTTTTAATACGCCAAAGCCATGATAATGCGAACAGATGAGACCCGAGAGGGCATTTATGGACAACACAAGGTACTAGAGGAATGTACATTGTTTAAAAAAAAATTAAGTTTGAGACTTTCAAGTCCACATGAAATATTTTCCAGTTTACGGGACCTTTGAGCCACAAAGAAATGTGAATTACTTGAAACTACATAAAAACCCATGTTAGACCAACAGAATTCCCCAAAATGCTGTTCTGACTAGTCTAAAATAGTTAAGATAACAATTAAAGAACCTACATTTTGAATATATCAAGCTGCATTGAAATTTTTAATTTTCTCAAGAATTCTTTTTTTACATTGAATTTAAAAAAATGGTAGGATTTACTTAGAAACTATTTTTACTCAGAAATTGCTAGTCAATTTTACAAATAATTACAAAGAAATAGCAGGTAACACATTGAATTAAATGTGAACTTTTGAAGTAGAAAGACGGAAATAATATTTTATAGTAAAACTTACTCCAATAATCTTTTAATTAATTGAAAAAATATATCTTTTACAGTATGCTAATTTAATGTCTTTTTGCTTAATATTTTAAGACCTCTTAAGAAATTTACTTTATTTACCTAAATGTATATATAGTTTTACCATAATTTACTATTTTTACTTTTAATCATTTTTATTTCAACCATGACTTCAAACAACAACCTAACACTATAACAGTTACGCATTTAGATTAAGGTTATTGATAAAAAATTTACAGATGAATTGTTACATAACAATAAGATCTGTAACATGCATTTAGAAAATAAATCAGGTTTTAATAGTTTTAATTTCATGCCAACTTTAATAGTGGTGTTTTGTTTGTGAACGAATAATGTAGGTGAAAGAATCATAAAGTGTTCTTTTGAAGAGCAGAACCAAAATTACTGTTTTACTGTATTTTTGATCAAACAAATGCAGCTTTGGTGAGCATACAAGAGACTTCTTTCAAAAACATTAAAATAATCTTACTGACCCAAACTTTTGAACGTGTTCTTTTGAAGAGCAGAACCTTTGTAAGAATAAAAGTGTTTTGTTCTGTTACAATGTGTTTAATTGGATTCAGTCTATCAAATTCCTCTCTCATTCTAAAATCATCTTTAATATAAAAGCTCATCTCAGCATGTCCAAAGCTTGACGACCTGTCAATCCAGCACTGGTGGCATGGCAACAGATCTCCCAATGGGAAAGGGAATTAAACCTAATTGCGCCTGATTGGCTCCTGCCGACTCCTGATTAAGTAGCAACTCCTCTATTAGTATAGTCGCGGGGGAAGAAGCATCTTAAATGACCTGTAACGTCGGACATGGCAAGGATTAAACAGCCTACAGCAATCAGCTCTCTAGCGAAGGAGATAAAATCCGTCAAACAAACAGAGATTTGTTATGAATACAGTTTTCTACTGTTTTACTAGAGTAAACAGCACAGAAGAGACATTAAATTATTCAGAGATAAAAAAGGGAATGGAATGAGTAGAATACAGGCATAAAAATGGAATTTACTGATAAAATTGTTACATTTTATGAATTCGGGGAAAAAAAATTAAACAGATTTCATAATGTCCTAGATGAGCAAGCGCACAATGCAGGCCAGATTCAAACCTGTGCTTCCCATATGAGCACCAAGGCTCAATGTGTCTGTGTACCACTAGGCCACTAGAGATAAAATCCGTCAAACAAACAGAGATTTGTTATGAATACAGTTTTCTACTGTTTTACTAGAGTAAACAGCACAGAAGAGACATTAAATTATTCAGAGATAAAAAAGGGAATGGAATGAGTAGAATACAGGCATAAAAATGGAATTTACTGATAAAATTGTTACATTTTATGAATTTGGGAAAAAAAAATTAAACAGATTTCATAGTGTCCTAGATGAGCGAGCGCACATGAGCGCACATGAGCGAGCGCAGTTGTGTGAGACTTTGTGTTTCTTACCTGGTTTTCCAGTGACCAGGATGTTTTTAGCCACTCTGGCTTTGTCCTCTGAGTTGCGAGCCCAGTCCACCATCCCCCTCCACCCCTTCATGGGGAAAGTGATATCTGCATTTCCTGCGACAGGCCGCTTGTGAATACTCAACACTGGAGAGAGAATCCAGAGGGAACTGTAAGATCCATGGCAACACCAATATCCTGACTCACTGCACAGCGATCACATCTCAACTAGAGAAAGTGTCATGCTGTCAGATGACTCCCCCATACAAACTCTCTCAGCTCAAACGCTTTCATTCTCTTATGATCTCAGCCTTCTGCTGCCAGCCATATTCTCTGTACCACTTCACGGCGACAGTATTTTAATCACTGAATGAATTCCCGAAACTTGCATAAGAAGCATTTTTATTTATGAAACTCGAAAAATAAATCCGTGCAAATCTTTTATAAAGCCATTTGTACTTTTCACATCAATGTGATGGAACAATTTACATACCAATGGTTTTACGTATGATTTATACAGAAATTTGCACTGCCTGTGTTTCAAGACTTTCAAACTAAGTAACCAACTAATTAATCTCAGCTTCAGAACTTGTGTTTACAAGATACAGGGCCTACATAATGTTAGACATCATGTTTTTCTTCTACTATATAAATACAGTAACTAACTGGGTAGTTTCACTTTTTTGACAGACAGTACAGAGGAAATATATTTCAAATAAAAAAAAAATATTTTAAACTTCCTATTCATTAAAAAATACTGAAAATGTTAACACAGTATCCACAAAAATATTAAGCAGCTCAACTATTTTCAACACTGATAATAACCAGAAATGCTTATTGAGCAACAAATCGGCCATTTTCTGAAGTATCATGTGCTGAAAATTCAGCTTTGCCATCACAGGAATAAATTACATTTTAAAATATATTAAATTAGAAAACAGTTATTTTAAATTGTAACATTTCACAAAATTATTGTTTTAACCACTAGGCCATGGCCCTGACATCACATTTGTGACCCTGGACCACAAAACCATAAGTATAAGTCATAAGTCATAGGTAGCACAGGTATAACAACACATTGTATGGATCAAAATGATAAAATTTACTTTTATGCCAAAATAATTAGGATATTAAGTAAAGATCATGTTCCATGAAGATATTTTGTAAATTTCCTACCATAATTGTCCTCATTTGTAAGTCGCTTTGGATAAAAGCATCTGCTCAATGACTAAATGTAAATGTAAATATAAATATATATAGGTGATTTTGTGGTGTTGTAATTAAAAGCACAAGCACAAAAAAGATTACAGCCATTTAAAACTATGAGAAAGGGTCATAGGTAATCACCCATGTTCCAGATTTTCAAATAGTTGCATCTCGACCAAATATTGTCCTATCCTAACAAACCATACATCAATGGAAAGCTTTCAGATGGTGTATAAATCTCATTTTCAGTAAATTGACCCTTATGACTGGTTTTGTGGTCCTGGGTCACATTTTTGCATCGAAATCTAGGTTGCAGTAGAGACATTAAATTACTTGGTGAAAAAGAAGGGAACTGGTAGGCCAGATTTGATCAATGTACGTGTGTGCTGATTGTTACTAACTCTGTACAGTACTATTCATGTTCTTAAGTTCAAGTTCTTGTGCATTATTTTCCATCTATTGATGAATGTTTGGTGTTACATATACATCTGCATCTCAAAGCTTTGCATGGGACTGATAGGTCATTGCTGTAGGACAGGTGTTGTCACAAAGGGAGAATCTGAGCTCATGGGCAGCTCAGTGATTCAGAGGTAAACAGAACCTCTCACACACCCTTTTAAACTCTGCCAGCTGCGGCCCACAACGTATGACCATGAAGGTTCATCTTCCCGCTGTTTTTACGAACCTGGGTGCTGAGTAAACCATAGTCCGTTCTGTATGCAGGAGAGATGTGCGAGGTTTAGAGTGTGATTCCAAAGCTATAAAAATGCCTAGAGCTATACATATTTGGAAATCAGTGTGAGCAACATATCAGATTCATTGCTCAGGGATTGGTCATGATTTCCAAAGGGATATTGTCTGTTACTGCATTCTGATGAATATGAAAATGTTCAAGGTGTGTGAAAGTGTGTGTGAGTAATAGTGTTGGTGGTGATTTCAACTGGTCATCTGTTTCAGCACCATCAAAAGCCTAAATTGATTTTAATTAAACAAATTATATACACTATCGTTCAAAAGTTTGGGATCAGTAAGATGTTTTTAAACAAAGTTTCTTATGCTCATCAAGGCTGTATATATTCGATTAAAAATACAGAAAAAACCCTGTAATTTTGTAAAATATTATTGCAATTTAAAATAACAGTTTCTATTTTAATATACTTGAAAATATAATTTATTCCTGTAAAGCAAATTCATTTTCATCATCCATTACGCCAGTCTTCAGTGTCACATGATCCTTCAGAAATCACTCTAATATGCTGATTTATTATCAATGTTGGAAACAGTTTTTGCTGCTTTATATTTTTTTGGAACCTGTGATACTTTTTTCAGGATACTTTTATGGATAAAAAATGAAAAAGAACAGCATTTATTCAAAATAGAAATCTTGTGTTACAATATACACCACCGTTCAAAAGTTTGGGGTCAAAATTTTTTTCTTTCTTTTGTGAATACTTTTATTCAGCAAGGATGTGTTAAATGGATATAAAAAGTGACAGTAAAGACTTATATTGTTAGAAAAGATTTCTATTTTAAATAAATGCTGTTCTTTTTAAATATTTATTCATCAAAGAATCCTGAAAAAAGTATCACAGGTTATAAAAAAAATATTAAGCAGCACAACTGTGTTCAGCAATGATAATGCATAAGCATATCACGATTTCTGAAGGATCATGTGACACTGAAGACTGGAGTAATGATGCTGAAAATTCAGCTTTGCATCACAGAAATAAATTGTATTTTGAAGTATATTGAAACAGAAAACCAATATTAAAAATTGAAATAATATTTCACAATATTACTTTTTTCAGTATTTTTGATCAAATAAATACAGCCTTTATGAGCGTAAGAGACATTTAAAAATCTTACTGATTTTTTTTAATCTGACAAACATTTCAATGCCACTGTGTGTGTATGTATGTATATATATATATATACTGGGCGCCTCCTTCAGGAACACGGGGGAAGTGAAGGCTCTGGCGGGCTGTGATCTGCTCACCATCTCTCCGGGGCTGCTGGGAGAGCTCAGCCAGGACCACAGCGCAGTGACGTGTTCCCTCACGCTGCAGGGAGGTGAGCATCAGCTCACATGCATCTCTCACGCTGAACCGTCCGGTTTGACATGATTTCAGCAAACTGATCTCTCCTTCAGCAAAGGAGTGTGATCTGGAGAAGGTGCACCTGGATGAGAAGAGCTTCCGCTGGCTGCACAATGAGGACCGCATGGCTGTGGAGAAACTCTCCGACGGGATTCGCAAATTTGCTGCAGACGCCATCAAACTCGAGGCCATGATCAAGGTACAAAAACACGCTTTTCTTCATTTGAGTCAGAGTTTTTTGATTGTGATCACATTTGCAGAATGCAGAAATGTGATCTGAACGCTTCTGTAACTGAAGACAGTCCGTTAACTCTGTTGGGTGAGTTAAAGCTCCTTGACGAGGCTCAGTAATGAAACTCTAGTATTAGAGCACAGTTAAACACATTGGGTTAGCCCATAAATCATATGTTGTCTTGTTTGCTGCTTTTCTGTTTGCACTGTGTTTAGGGTGATGTGCACATGCAGCTTGATTTTATTTATTTATTTTCCCTCTGTTTGTTTCAGGAGAGGATGTTTAATGTGAAGAACGGCCAGTAGTGAAGCAGAGAGACTCATTCAAGGACCAAACCCTTCACTCCCGCTCTGATAGGCCACTTTAGCTGCACTCTCTGGGCAGAAGATGTGACTGACTTCAGTCTTAAGAAAGAATACAGCGTGCTGTGTGTTTAGAAGCCATTCATTTTAACCAGAAACAGATCCTTTGAGCCTTAATGGAGTGCTCTGATTAAACCATAAACCCAGACATAATCTGACAGAAGCTGAAATATCACATGGTCCTAAGTATTCAGACCCTTTGCTCAGTATTTAGTAGAAGCACCCTTTTGATCTAATACAGCCATGAGTCTTTTTGGGAAAGATGCAACAAGTTTTTCACACCTGGA
>NW_015625652.1:903079-915631 GCF_001515625.1 Sinocyclocheilus rhinocerous | reverse complement strand
TTATAGATTTTTCTTTTATGCCAAAAATCATTAGTATATTAAGTAAAGATCATGTTCCATGAAGATATTTTGTAAATTTCCTACCGTAAATATATCAAAACTTCATTTTTGATTAGTAATATGCATTGCTAAGAACTTAATTTAGACAACTTTAAAAGTCGATTTTCTCAATATTTAGATCTTTTGCATCCTCAGATTCCAGATTTTCAAATAGTTGCATCTCGACCAAATATTGTCCTATCCTAACAAACCATACATCAATGGAAAGCTTTCAGATGGTGTATAAATCTCATTTTCAGTAAATTGACCCTTATGACTGGTTTTGTGGTCCTGGGTCACATTTTTGCATCGAAATCTAGGTTGCAGTAGAGACATTAAATTACTTGGTGAAAAAGAAGGGAACTGGTAGGCCAGATTTGATCAATGTACGTGTGTGCTGATTGTTACTAACTCTGTACAGTACTATTCATGTTCTTAAGTTCAAGTTCTTGTGCATTATTTTCCATCTATTGATGAATGTTTGGTGTTACATATACATCTGCATCTCAAAGCTTTGCATGGGACTGATAGGTCATTGCTGTAGGACAGGTGTTGTCACAAAGGGAGAATCTGAGCTCATGGGCAGCTCAGTGATTCAGAGGTAAACAGAACCTCTCACACACCCTTTTAAACTCTGCCAGCTGCGGCCCACAACGTATGACCATGAAGGTTCATCTTCCCGCTGTTTTTACGAACCTGGGTGCTGAGTAAACCATAGTCCGTTCTGGAGATGTGCGAGATGTGCGAGGTTTAGAGTGTGATTCCAAAGCTATAAAAATGCCTAGAGCTATACATATTGTGTGAGCAATGTGAGCAACATATCAGATTCATTGCTCAGGGATTGGTCATGATTTCCAAAGGGATATTGTCTGTTACTGCATTCTGATGAATATGAAAATGTTCAAGGTGTGTGAAAGTGTGTGTGAGTAATAGTGTTGGTGGTGATTTCAACTGGTCATCTGTTTCAGCACCATCAAAAGCCTAAATTGATTTTAATTAAACAAATTATATACACTATCGTTCAAAAGTTTGGGATCAGTAAGATGTTTTTAAACAAAGTTTCTTATGCTCATCAAGGCTGTATATATTCGATTAAAAATACAGAAAAAACCCTGTAATTTTGTAAAATATTATTGCAATTTAAAATAACAGTTTCTATTTTAATATACTTGAAAATATAATTTATTCCTGTAAAGCAAATTCATTTTCATCATCCATTACGCCAGTCTTCAGTGTCACATGATCCTTCAGAAATCACTCTAATATGCTGATTTATTATCAATGTTGGAAACAGTTTTTGCTGCTTTATATTTTTTTGGAACCTGTGATACTTTTTTCAGGATACTTTTATGGATAAAAAATGAAAAAGAACAGCATTTATTCAAAATAGAAATCTTGTGTTACAATATACACCACCGTTCAAAAGTTTTTGGTCAAAATTTTTTTCTTTCTTTTGTGAATACTTTTATTCAGCAAGGATGTGTTAAATGGATATAAAAAGTGACAGTAAAGACTTATATTGTTAGAAAAGATTTCTATTTTAAATAAATGCTGTTCTTTTTAACTTTTTATTCATGAATCCTGAAAAATAACGAAGGAGTGGCTTCACAACAACTCTGTTACTGTTCTTGAATGGCCCAGCCAGATCCCTGACTTAAACCCAATTGAGCATCTCTGGAGAGACCTAAAAATGGCTTTCCACCAACGTTTACCATCCAACCTGACAGAACTGGAGTGGATCTGCAAGAGGGAATGGCAGAGGATCCCCAAATCCATGTGTGAAAAACTTGTTGCATCTTTCCCAAAAAGACTCATGGCTGTATTAGATCAAATGGGTGCTTCTACTAAATACTGAGCATTTTTCAGTTTTTCTTTTTTAATAAATTTGCAAAAATGTCAACAATTCTGTGTTTTTCTGTCAATATGGGGTGCTGTGTGTACATTAATGAGGAAAAAAAATTAACTTAAATGATTTTAGCAAATGGCTGCAATATAACAAAGAGTGAAAAATTTAAGGGGGTCTGAATACTTTCCGTACCCACTGTACATCACCACACCTTGCATGATTAAAAATGCCTTTTAAAAGACCTTTCCACAGTATTGGACACCATTAATCAGATGGTTTATTACATTTCAGTACAATTTGCTTCATGTTCTCCAGTTCTTTTTTGGAGTTGTAGCTTCAACTTCTAGGCTGCCTGTCCAAACATTCAACCACTTAAGTACATGACCATCACCCTCTGACATTATTGCAGAGGTGTAAACTGAACTAAATGTCAGTGGAAACTGACCCAGATTGTCGGTGACCTCATAAGTATCCTGGAAGTCCTTCATGCGGAGACTGATGACATCCACAAAGTCCTCCACTAGACGAAAAAGCTCCTTAACATTGGGCCCAAGCTGCCAGAAAGAAAAACATAGCTTCATGTTAAAAAGTTTGTTCGTTCTTCTTTCAATATGTGATTCTGTAAGTGGATTTGAAATGTTATTGTAATAAATATGAGATTTTTCTAAAAATAACTGCTGCTGCTCAAGCTTAATGATATCCTTGGTTCAGAATGTAAACTGAAGCTTGCGTTAATACATAAATTGTAAACTAACTAATGATCTAACTAAACAGCAGGAGACAAACAGCTGAAAGAAAGATGTGCAGCGAAGAGAAGAGAATTAGCCAATTAATCACCTTTAAAACCAGCTGAAACTTGCATAATTACTAAATGAAGAGAGTTAGATGATGCCAACATTAAAAGAGGGAATGAGAGAATGATGAATGAGTGAGTGTAAGAATGAATAAGTGAATGAATAAACACACAGACATAGAGAGAGAGAGAGTGAAGGCTGACTCACCAGCTGTGCTTCCTCCCACCTCTCTCTGTTTTCCTCCATCAGTAAGTTACTCACTGATTGCACAAAATTCTGTGAACAAAACCACATGACAGAGAAACATTCAGGGGCATTCTGGGTCAAAACAGTTTTTTTATTTAGAACTAAGCAAACAATGCTTCACTAACCCTCATGTCTGCATTACTGGGGCTGTAGTAGGACCTCCTAAATATCTCTGTCATGTTTTTCAGTACGTCTATGATAGCCAGAAGGTCTCCGCTGTAGCTTGTTCCATCACTTGACGTCACCCTCAGCTTGGTCATGACTTCAGAGACCCCGTCTCCCACAAGCCCTCGTTGAGCCTTGGACAGATGATCTCTGGTCTTGAGTAGGTAAAAAAAATCAACCTTAGCTTTGCAGACTTTTACTAGCTAGAGCTTAGTTTGGACATCACCTACCAATGTTTGGATACTTCGGTAATCATTTGAGACGCATTTAATGTAAGTTGGGTTCTCCCAGTATGCAATGCCTTCATCATCCAACGAACATCGCCGAAGAATTAGTCCTGCATCACAGAAATGGGTCGTCATTACCAGATTTTGAACAAGGATCGGTTAAAAACTGTATACTGCATGTTGTCTTGTTGGTTTTCTTCTTTAAACCAAGCTTGTGGAGCTGTCCATGGTCCTGAAAATGTCTCAGAATAGCTTAGAGGGTGATGACTGTTTAGGAAGTTATTGCGGCGTGTTCCTGTTTGCATGAGTCATGTCTTACCTACAGCATTCGGAGGGCAGCGGACAGCTGCAGTGTCCCCTGCAGGAGTTTTCTTCCAAACTACGTTAGAGAAATTCTCATCATCACAGATCTCATGCGGCTCTGCATAAAACCGAAGAAGTCATAAAATATGAAAAAACCTGACCAATGCCACAAAATGTGAACAAAGAAACAAGTAAGGTACAGAATTAAAACATAATTCTTGTTAAGTCTATAAATAGGGGTAAGTGATATAACCAAAAGAGTAACTGTATTTTACGATAATGGTATATATCATAATATATAGTTATTTTTGCTGCAAATAAGGTTGTTACAATGCCAACATTTTAGATGCCATTAAAATTATAATTTTTTTAATTATGTCAATGCCATAACAAAAACCAATACTAGCCTAACTAATACAAGTTAGGGTTGGGCGATGTCTACCAAATTGACATCAGACGATGTCTACAGAGTTAGGGGTGTGCCTGAAGCGTGAATCCGTATTCAGAAAGGCACGGAAAAAAAATAATGTGTTCTACAGAGCCACTAAAGAGACATGGTTAGTCGCTTGCTAGCGGTAGCCTGTTACATTACATTTCCTTTCCGAAAAGGAATTGGGATGCAGCGGATTGCGGAAAAGGGAGTGGGGGGAAGGAATCACGATGCCGGCTCAATCTATCAATCATCTATCGGCCCAACCCTAATACAAGTAAAAGGTTCTCAAGCCTACTGAAGACATGAAGCAGGTATATTAGGCTGCTGTCACTTTAAGAACTAATACATGGGCCTAATGTTCTAACTTAAGACAGGCATTTTGACATAACTTTGTGTATATTTGACTGTTTGAGTGAAATAAACTGCAAAAATAACTCCGTACTCATGCTGTGTGACAGGCAGCACAATAAGTTGCGAAAGTCGTCTCAATTAAATACATGCGCACTGTTCTGACAGACCGTTTTAATTAAACTGTCTCTCAGAAATAAAACCATCTATCAGAACAGTGTGCAAGTACTGAATTGAGACCTCTTTCACATATTACTGTGCTATAGTGGTTTAAAATCTCTCCAAAGTTTAAAGTGTCGAAATGTAAAAACGCATGAAAAGGATAAAAACATGCAACACTGCCGTGATAGAGATGGTAATCAAAAATGTATACCAGTTTTAAAATTTCAACCAGTTTACTGTGTCTACCAGTATATCGGCCACCCCTAGCAGAGAATGAGTTTTGGCTACATACATGTTATTGTCTCACCTGGACATCTCTTCTCATTGCAACGTCTAACTTCCTCTCTGTCCCCTGGGCATGGCTCCCCCCCAAAAAAGGGACCGTAACACACCCTCTGTCTTTGCTGGCTTCCTCCACCACATGTCTTGGTACAACCAGCCCAAGAGCTCCAGAGCTGCCATTGGCCATCCACAGGACACTCTCGGAGGAAGCAGTCTCTTGTCTGATGCCACTCACCCTGACACTCCAGACCCCCATACGAGGGCCCGTTACACTCCCGAGTTCGCTGCATTGTTCCATTTGAACAGGACGAGGAACAGTAACTCCAGCTGGACCACTCATTCCACACACCATCCACTTTAAGGTAAAAGACAAAGTTTCTGAGAATTTTTTAAATGTGAGAATAGAGGATACAAAGCAAAGTTAGGTTAACAAAAGAGAGGAACTTAAAGTGGAGCATGATAAGGGGACATTATTGAAAGATATATTGCACCAAGAGCTCCAGAGCTGCCATTGGCCATCCACAGGACACTCTCGGAGGAAGCAGTCTCTTGTCTGATGCCACTCACCCTGACACTCCAGACCCCCATACGAGGGCCCGTTACACTCCCGAGTTCGCTGCATTGTTCCATTTGAACAGGACGAGGAACAGTAACTCCAGCTGGACCACTCATTCCACACACCATCCACTTTAAGGTAAAAGACAAAGTTTCTGAGAATTTTTTAAATGTGAGAATAGAGGATACAAAGCAAAGTTAGGTTAACAAAAGAGAGGAACTTAAAGTGGAGCATGAAAAAAGGGACATTATTGAAAGATATATTGCAGGAGAAAGAGAGAGGAGCTTTGGGTTGCCAAACTCTAGTCAAGTCCACAGTGATTTAAAGCCTCACTTAATCACCATCATTTGCTGTGAACTTCACAATGGTTCCTTTCAATCTCTTTCTCTACAGTGCCTCACATTAGGCTTTAATTGTGCTGCTTGATGAAAGTCATTAAATCTGTATGAGACAGTCTGTATTTAAAGACCCAAAGATCACCTGGGCATACAGCAATGTTGCAGAATTTGGTCTGTTTCTCTGGACCATCGCAGGGGTTTCCTCCAAACTGCGGCTGCTTGCAGGAGCGAGTGCGGTCCCTGTACCCACGGCCGCACGTTGAAGAACACAAGCTCCATGGAGTCCACTCATCCCACGACCCGTGCACTGTAATTAGAGCGGCTAGGGCATGATTTATAGAGAGAAAAACGCACCTCGACAACACACAAACACACACGCACTAGGGTGAAACTAAAGAGGGGTTCACACTGACAACGATCTGAATTAATTTTATTTTCAACGGGAGTTGCCGATTTCCTGATGGCATAAGTAACTTTTTGGGATGATATAAAGTTGAGAAAAGTTTCATGAGAGGCGACGTAATGGGAAGTCTACCAATAGGAGTGAAGGCATTGGAGCACATTGAGCAGTATGCATTGGTCATTGTTCATCTTGTTCATGATATGATGTATTGCTGCAATTTTACGAACATTTTCCACTCCATTTTTAGCAGCAAGAAAACTGATTCCCTATCCAAACAGAAGAACATCTTATTTTTACCTGCAATACATCATATTTGTGATCAGATGTTCAGAACCTATAGCCATTTACATAGCCCACAAATAATGTTACGACAGGAACGCCTACTAGGAAAGACTCTATGATGCCCAAGACGGTTCACTCATATTGCTATAAATTGGAAAAACTGCAACACGCAATATGGTGGCTCTAGTAATAGGAGTGACGCCATCAAAATAAAAGAGTTGTTAGTCATTTTGCACTGCAGCTATTGTTAGACACTCCGCTTCCCACAGAAACCAGACCTGAGACTCGTGCTTAGGACTGCGCATGTGCATTGGCATTGATCAACCAGAATTTTTTTGATCAACCAGTCAACCAGTTTTTGAGATTTCAGATTTTCCCCATTCGATTAGATCTTGCACGCCAGGATCCACATTGCAAATATAGCCGCCATGTGAACTGACTTTTGTTCCAAGAGGCTTTGCTACTAGCTACCAACAGTACAGAAAAAAACAGCTGTCAGTGTGAACAGAGATCTATAGGTAGTGTAAAACACAAATTTACATGGAACATTTAGTATGCCAAAAGTAAATTTTTTGGCTGCAAGTTCTGAATGTTAGAGAGCAAATCATTCTTTTTTCTGCATAAAGTGATTAGCACTTAATACAACATTGAGCTTGGCAAGACACGTTGTTATCTAGGTAACACTTTTGTCTAGCCCCCTGAGATGCTGAAATGGTAGAATGAAAAGAGATTGAGAGAGAGACCATCCTACATGCAATGGGAACTATAGGGAGTTTGCTGACAATGCTGCACTTAAACCCATTAACATCTTACCACGGCTCTCCAGCATCCAGGGTTGAGGGGGGAGCAGCCATACATGGAAGCCCAGGAAGAGTTAGCCTCAGGTGGGCCACGGCTGGAGGGTGAGTGGCCAAAGCTAATGGACTTGAGTGAAGGTGGGACGGGTGACGGGAAGTAGATAAGGAAGATGGTGGGGGTGAGGAGAGGCCTGAGGTGGGCTGTGCTTACCTGGACACACAACAGTGTTATTGCAGGGTCTCTGTTCACGCAGCGGCCCGCTGCACTGCGTGCTGTACGGCACCGAGACGCATAGGCGTGTGCGGCTCTGCCAGCCCTCACCGCACGTGGTCGAACACACGCTCCACGTAGACCACTCCCCACCCGACGGAGGATCCACTGAGAGGGACGGGGGGAAGTGGGGATGGGATGGGGTAGGGTAGGGAGCAGAGGAAAGGGTAGGAAAAGGGCCAAAACTAATTAGCATGCGGGATTAGCCACCTTATTTAACAGGGGAAGATCGTTTCATCGTTGACTCCATATCCTCAGCATTTAACCATAATAGAAGTTCATGCTTTCATTTTTGGGAGCCAAGGAATCATGTGTAATCCCGAAGGAATGGGAACATATTAAATGTCCAATAGGAAGCACCTGGTTGTCTTGACAGTCCAATAGATAATATGGGCTGACATGGCTGTCCAATAGAAAGAGTTAGGCTATCATTACCATCAAGTGGAACGAAATGGAGAATCAAGAATGTCCAATAAAATTATATTGAATGTCAAAATGAAACGTGTTAAGGAGGGAAGGATTTCACTTATTCTGACAATATTAGGGGCAATAAATGTTTTCGTTTTCATACTAAAACCCTGCATACGCATATTTAATAATATGCATATACATGAGCGTTTTATTTAATCTCTGAAACCATCAGTACGCAACTTGTCTGTGTACCATTTAGTTTAGCATTTTGCATAAAATTGTGTACATATTATTAATGCTGCTTCCGAAAGTAACATAAACACGGGTAAAATCATGCACAGCATTTTTTGAATATACTTTCTGATTCATAGAAAAACAGATTTTTTCTTTTTGATGTACAACTTAAATATGATGCCACAGCCTCTATTTATTGATTCATTGTGATTTCTGATTTGTAACACATTGGAATGAAATAGCGGAAATTTGTATTTATTTTGAAGTGACAGGCTCATATCGGTGTAACTGTAAAAATGAAAGACAAATTCATGCAGGGCTCACAAAGAAAAGACAAAATACTAGGGATTACATCATATTAGTCTTTTATATTGAAGCATGCAAATCATACATCACCACCCCCAAGCAAGGTGTGCCTTGTTCTCGTTTGTTTCATAATAAGAGGTTACGACCCTTTCCAAATACTTTTAACTTCCTTGTAAGCAATGGTGTCCATGATTCATGGATATCTCAATGTTCCTCCATGAACCATGCCATAATACACATGACAAAGACAAACAAAACATAAATCACACTGACAGGAGCATAAAAAAACAAGGCCATAGCCACATACACATCCAGTCTACTCCCCTGTATGTGGACTAGTGAGCGAAACGGTTGCAAGTGTGTGTATGTGTGTGTGTGACCCCAAGCTGCAGAGGAGGCTGATGCCACCTGTCTTCTTACCTGTTTGGGAAGACTGCTGTCCGCTGCGGGTCTTATCAGAGTCCTCTCGTTTACGGCTGTCCACCGAGCGCAGGGATTGGCTACGAGTGCCAAGTCGGCCTCTGCCTGCAGGATGGGGTGGGGTTAGCAACTACAGTCGAATTCTGATTGGCCAGTGCTGTGCGACCTGAACATCTAGACCAGCATCAGCCATGCTTGGGATTTTGTGTGAAGTTTAAGGTTACATAGCTGAGAAGAAGTGAACCTGTGTTTGGTTTGAAACTACTCTCCATGCGAACACGAGACTCTGTGAGAGTTTGGACACTTCTAGGCTTGCGTGACCTTGAAACGTGTGCTTTGAACACCAACAAACGGCAGGAAGTGTGCAGATAGAGGGCAAGATGGAGCGAGCAGTGGATGGCGAATGAAAAATAAGCAGACCATGCGGAACGGAGACACAGACAATCGAGGTGAAGACATCTGCAGCCGATGGCCTTGACCATGGAGTGGGTTATTTACTCATGGCCTCCATCCAAACTGAGTGAAGATCTACTCACTACAGTCACATTCAAACTGACTTGGTCAGTGACGCCCTTACCAAGCATGGCCTCTTGCATTTCCTTGTATTTCACTGGACTTAAACCCTTGCCTTTAGAGGAATACTGCCTGTAGCCTATGGGTCCAATGAAAAGCACACAAAAACGCTCATTCTATCTTCAGTCTAGCATTTTATTATCGTTATTGCTCTATATTTTGTCACACAGGAAGCAGAACATCTTTTTTAACAGTGAAATGTGAATAATGTAAAAAATGAGGTGTCAGATAGTGATAGAGAGAGACAGCTAGAGAAGAAGTGGATATGCGAACAGTCACGTGCAACGTGCATGAGCCTAGAAAGCAACTTACCGATGCACGGCTGAGAGTTGCAGGGACGACCTTCTTCTAGAACACCCTCGCACAGGTATGCCTCCTCAGGTGGTGATTGACAGGTGCGTGTGCGCGTCTGGACTCCGCCTCCACATTCACTACTGCACTCCGCCCAGTTGCCCCATCCACTCCAGCCACCTGTATTAAACCCACACACAGACACGAGCACAGTCCATGTGAGCGTAATTCCCAAGAAAAAGCCATTTATTAATAAATTTTTTGTGACACAAATTAAATTTCCATCCCTGCTAAGCAATAATGTTCTGATTTCGTAATCCATTATGATGGCACAAAGATGTAGAAATGGACCCATAAATACCAGAAGGATATGAGTCCCTGTGTTCTGCTCCCTCATGAATGTTTAATAGCAGACATTGCTGCCTGTCTGATCCCGGAGGCCCCGACAAATATGTATTAATCTGCATGAATAGAACATGAAGCTGGACCATGTCCAGCTGCAGACATTTTTAATTACTCACAAATCAATTGTACGGGGGAGGGTATGTAATTCTACACTCAGTGCCGCTCTACCCGGAAAATGAGAACTGAAATGAAAGTGAGAAAGAATCAGATATAGCCTATATTTAAAATGTCCATCAAAAGATTTTAGCATATATTACATGAAGATGGTCCATGCAGACAATGTAAAGATCAGTTTGATGTATGCATCACCAAAAATAAAATATTTCCTTAAACTGCATCAGTTTTTTAGAAGGTGAAAATAAATGTCAAATATTATGTTGTCTTTCTTTTCTTTTCTTTTCATTTCTTTTCTTTTCTTTTCTTTTCTTTTCTTTTCTTTTCTTATGAATATCATTTATTATGAATATCATTACATTTATAACATTTTTTAAAAATTACAATAAATGCATTTCAAAGGTTTGGTAAGAGTTATAGCCTTTGTAGTATTTATTTAAAGAATATTTATTGCATGTATACACTAAAAAAAGGTGTAGGATTTACTTTTCACTACAATTTTCACTCAGAAAATTCTAGTAATTGCTAGTAAATTTCACAAATATTTATGAAAAAATGATGAGTAACACATTGAATTAAACATGACATTTTCAAGTAAATTGTACTCCACAAAATGTTTGTTTTATTTACAGCTATGAAAAATCCTTTTTACAGTGTATGATTTATATTTTATTAAGATTTTTTAAAGTAGCAGACAAAAGTAGACACACACATACTATTTAATTTAAACACCAAACAATTTTAATTCAGAAATTGAAAGCATGATCATTAGAAGTGTAATAATATGCATGAATTATATATTTAATGTATTTCTGAATACCTTAATAAACCCAGAGAAAAAGAACATGGGTGTCACACCATTGACCCTAATATCAACTGAACCCTTCCGACCGTTACATTCGAAGCATCCCTCATGCAAAGCCCGAGTTAATACATTACGCCACATAAAGGCCAGATATAAAAACAATTTATACCTTTTCTGCAGCACTGATACAAATCTGCTGGCAAGCGAGTGCTGAAAAGCAGAATCAATATCTATTTGTTTGAACAGGATGAGCGATTAATGGCAAATTGTTTACTTGGGATGCTGAGATTGGCTTTGCCGCATGTTGCGCGAGACACATTCACCTGATAAAACATAACGGATTCTAATCTTCAATGCCTCGGCCTTGAATATACAATCAAATGTCCTCCTTGCACAGCAAGTGACAATCGCATGCAAAATGAACCGGGACGGCTCTCAGCGCGCTGCCCTGATTAATCCCATCCACCAATCACGCTTCAAGTCAGATGGCTTCATCAACCAATCGCACGTGGCATAAACAGCATGCACAGCCAATCCCTGCTCCACGGGGGACCATAAGTGGTAAAAATTAATTAATGACGGAATTTTCATTTTTGGGTGAACTAACCCTTTAAATAAGCTTCTCAGCTTCTGTGCTGAATAACTTCAACCTTATTTAAAACAAATGCAAGTAAGGAACAGTGAAATGAGTAGGGTGAGAATATTCGTAAGGCAAACAATCTTTAGAAAAGCGAATAAGAATAAAAAAAGTCCAGATTGGAAAAAATAATACTCCATTTGGAGATAAGATTTTCTCTCTCTGTGAAAAACGATGGGAGAGTTCGTCTCCTCCGCGTCACCCTAGCGCCATTTTGGAGAGTATCCACTGAACGCAAACAAAGTATGCTGTTCTGTGTCCTGTGTGTTGCGGCTGACACAGAACAACATACGCTGTTTGCATTTAGTGGATACTCACCAAAACTCCAGAACGACATGAGGGTCAGTAATTAATGACGGAATTTTCATTTTTGGGCGAACTAACCCTTTAAATAAGCTTGAGAAGTAGATTTGCAGATATAAAGAAAGTAGCAAAAGAAATGGTGTTTAGGTTTTAGGCTTTAATAGATGAACTGCTGTGCCTTGAAAGCACTGTATGGACTGCTTTAAAAGCACTGTAATTAAATCCTATCGCTTAAAGTAACAGAATACCTTCCCAAAAAGCAACACAGTTTAAGGTTCATGTTATTTCATTTTAGTTGCACAAATCATGGGGGAAGAGTTGTGTGCCAAAGTGTCATACTTGGGGTAAAGGATTTAAACAAACCCATCAACTCTAAGTATGAGCAATAGTAGTCTACTAGTTGTAATATTCATATTCCAAGTGTACTCTAGAGTTTAGCTTATTATTTGGTTTTACACTGTTGGATTCATATTTATGGCTGTTCACTGCTGATTAAGTCCATATCAACAGACAACTAACAGCCTTCTTTCACTCAGTCTTTTTTTTTTTTTTGGTGCATTG
>NW_015625652.1:899551-899663 GCF_001515625.1 Sinocyclocheilus rhinocerous | reverse complement strand
GACCCTCCCATCCCTCCCATAGACCGCAAGGGTACTACCACGATCAACGTCCAGAAACGTAGTAAGGAGATAATCCATGTGATCCATGTGACATCAGGGGTTCAACCGTAAT
>NW_015625652.1:889685-899312 GCF_001515625.1 Sinocyclocheilus rhinocerous | reverse complement strand
ACTCCAGAACCTCCAGAACGACATGAGGATCAGTAATTAATGACGGAATTTTCATTTTTGGGTGAACTAATAAGCTTCTCGCTCAATAATCATGGGCTGAAGGAGAAAAATGGGGGCAGAATAATATAGTGTTTTCTTTCTCTGTCCCCAAAGACATTTTATTATGCTTTCAATAATTTAGTGTGCTTCTCTTGTTCAGTGGTTGCTCCCTTACATCCAGACTCTTTGCAGCAGACGCTATATCATCTTTAAACTCTCATATTCGTCCTCTGCTCGAATGTTTCTTTCTATTCATCAGCCGTTCCTCTATCATTCTGTCTTTTCGCCCGTTTTTCAGATTGCAGCTGCAGCACGCACCTGCTTTTCAAAGGATGAGTGTGTGGATATACATCATTCTGCCCATTAGCAAATATCATCTTGGCTTACGAAAACCTCAAAGTGACCTTCACTTTCCCTCAATGGTGAACAGAAGGTCTAATAACGGCTCAAGTGACAGTGATCTGAATTCATCAATACAAGATCTCACCATAATCTCACCCGCTACAGCCCACTGCGTATCTCCTACGAAACCAAGGTCAGTCAGTACATCTAAATGACACCCTACATTCGACTTCATGCATTGTTTTCTGGTTGCTTACGTGCATTAAAACACAGACCGTGGGTCAGTGATGGAAAGCGAAACATGGGAAGTGCTGACACCCAGAGGATGCTACAAGTCATTGGCATCCATGTCGGCAACAAAAGAGTGTGCAAGCAAAATAAGAGAGGGTTTGAATAAAAAAAATATATATATATATTATTTTGTCTGATCTCTTTAAAAATTGTTCATTTTGTCTGATCTCTTTAAAAAAAGTTTCTTTTTTTATTAATGTAGGAATAAATATGGATTTCTGGAAGTGTTTGAGCAAAAATAAATGAGCCATCCATCATCTTGCACCTTTTTCTCTCTGTCCGTCTCTATCTGTCCCTCTGCTGGCTGCAGCTCACAGGTCTAATCCACTCTTCTGTGTGTGTGTGTGTGTGCATTTCTGCTGTCAGTACCCTGCTTAGAATAAATATTTGAACAGCTGTGCTTACACATCTCATTGATTAACCTCACTCCAGGGGCAGGAAACAACCTCGGTTTGCACCCTTTGCCGCTTCACATAATCTTTCCCATCTTGCACCGCAGTGCTCAAAATGGCCCACGCAAACCAACTCTCAATTAAATGACCACACATTTCCTACACATGAATTTTAACACGGTTTCTGTCAATATGTGGGGGATTATATTGACCAACAGCTCCTAATAATTGCACAATTTTCCTTGGAAATTTTAGTTGACTTGAAACTGTGGAATAATGTTATTCTATCATATTTTGACAGATTTATCTGAGACATTCAGGCAGCAGGTATTTAGCTCTTAATTAAACCTTTTGATGTGTATTTAATTAACTGTATCCAGAGATGGTATTTAATGCAGAAATGACCATAAAATAAAATAAAATAAAGGCAGCAAATGAGCTTGAAAGAAAGATTGCTGAAATGACATCAACACTTTTTATTTACTAATAAAATAAATTGTATTTATATTAAAATGTTATAAGCTCCAGCATCCCCGCAAGAGAGGATAAGTGGTTTTCGAGAATTAATTTTAATTAATAATATTAACAATATTGTTAACATTATACATTGCATACGTTTTTATGATACGTAAGTGTATCCTGCTACTATTTATTAAATGCTTTTTTTTTTTTTATCAATGAGCCAATGAGGGTGTGACTGATCATGTCAATAATAAAAAATTATAATGAATAATTAATAATTGAATTAATTAATTTATTAATGATTCACTTCTAATGAATAGTAGTGGTTAAAGTAAACTAGCTATAAGTGCAAATAAATAAACAATAAGGCAACGAACACCAATAAAATTAGGAAGAAAAAGTAAAAATAAACAAAGGGAGGTTACATTCATCTTACAATGTAATAATTAATTAATTAATAATTCATTAATGCATTTAGCAGACGCTTTTATCCAAAGCGACTTACAGTACATTCAGGCTATACATTTTTTACCAGTATGTGTGTTCCCTGGGAATCAAACCCACGACCTTTTGCGCTGCTAACGCAATGCTCTACCACTGAGTGATGGAAATAGTTACAAAAAATCTGTATGTTTCCCCCATACACTTACATTTATGGATAAAGAATTTACTCAGAATCATCATTACTTTAATGAAAAATTCAGCTTTTTTGTCATCCAACAATATTCAAAATACAATGTGGTTTCTAGAAAAAAAAAGTATGCAGTGATTGGGCTATTGTTTCCAACCGATAAGGCATATCTTCCCAGGTAATATTTGAGTGCTGCAGTAAACTAAGTTAGTCTAATTGATTTCTCAAAACTGTTCACTGACAAAAATGCAGGCGGAAGTTGATGACACTACTAATTCAGAGTCAGATGTCATTATATGTCTATTAATCTCAATTAATTAATTTTATTTTCTAATAGTATAAATGTATACTATTCACAAAAACAGCTGTCAGCTGTCTATCATCCAAGATTGTTAGCAGATTTAGACTTGCTTTGTGTCAGTTCCTAAAACAATTAAACATTTTGTTCTGTTGTTTCTTCTCTGGTGATGTGATCAACCACATTCTTTCTCTTTGGCTCATTAATGATCACTGGGCCTGGGTCTTTTTCTGTCTCATAGGTTCATCCTGGTGATTGCGATTCGTGTTTAGTGATGATCACTACTTCTGCTCTGTCTTTCAATGGTCACACAATGACAAAACCAGTGACTTCTCATCAGCAGAGTGCATACGCTACAAGATTACGACGTGTGTCAGGTGGGGAGCTCAGAGTCTGCACTGTTTACCAATGAGCAAGTAGATAAACAGATCAAAAGTACGACAGAGATATGAATAGGGGTTTGGTTGAATGTTCTTTGGTTGCAGGTGCGGGTCAGAGAAGTCGACATTTCAATTCCGAAGATGGATGCCTCTCCTCGGCAGGAACAAAAGGGGAAAAATCTAGCTCGAATCAAAAACACCTTCACTAAAAGGATCAGATGGGCCTCCCACTTTTCACAGGCCCACAGATGAGTGGAAAAATAACAGGCTTTTTTTATTTTCCTCTTGCACATCAATCTTCAGCAGAGAAACATCTGCTCATAAGACCAAAAGGACGTGGGTGCACATGTGAACACACACACAAACATACAAAAGAACACGCCATATTTGCCTCACTTCCATGCACTTTCAGCTCTCGGATCAGTGACCGCCAAAATGGATCATCACATTGGGGCCGAACTAACCGGAACAGCATCAAACTCTCCAAAACTCCAAGACCTTTACAAAGAAATAAGTTCATTTAATTTTAAACGCTAAAAACGTTTAAAGACAAATAATGAATAATAGCATAATTATTCCAGCAATCAACTGTGAGAAATTGTTTTACTTAAAAATGCTACTTATGAGTGATTTACTTTGTGAATTTCAGTGGGTACATCTAGTAAACAAGCCTTATTATTGCAGCAAGTTAGTTTAATTGAATTCTTCAAACTGGCAGCCGTCCACTATTAAAAATACAGGCAGACTTTTAACGATGAGACTATTCATAGCCAGATGTTATGGTATGTGGAATGCAAAGTCTATTATTTAATCTCAACTAAAACACAATATATGTCATTATGGTATATGGCATTTAAGGTGGCAATCTAAAACCATAAAAGGCTTTTGACAAAATGAATATGAATACCAATACACTGAATGACAAAACTAAATCAGAGCTGTCTACGTTGCAATTGCCCATTGCAATGTGCCTTTGGTTGATGAATGCCACTTTTCTATTTTCGACATGAGGACTAAAATAAAATAATTTTATAAACATAAATGGCTTGCTATGAATTTAATTTTCTATATATTGAACTTTTGACCATTACAATAAATCTAGCTCATTTCTGGTCTGTGGCCTTAAAAACTGAAATCATCTTTTAGTTCTCTGTGCATTTGAATATGCAAATAGAATGTGTTTTATTATTATAATTATTATAAATAGCCCATAAAAGTCATTTACCAATTAATTTACATAAATAAAATCCTATAAATTAAAACGAACACCTGAACTACTTTTGGATGCTCCACATGTTTCATATCAGGTGCTGAACTAGTTTAAACCAGCCTTTTTTTTTTTTTTTACTGCAACAGCGGTTACACTTTAATATCAGGTTGAGGAAGGACGAGAGAGAGCGAGAGAGAGAATATGCATTAGCCCCCATATGGTTAGTAAGCTTGATTAAAACAGCCTTCAGATTGGGAATTGACAGTGTTCATACTGACTGTCTCACTCTGATCCAATGTTCCTATGGAAACCACTTTGGTGGCACATGTATGTAGCAGAGCCTTAGGTGCATTAGACATTCATATATGCCCATCTGTGGTGCCTCTCAAAAGTATGAGGCTTTATCGTACAAATAACCCCTAATCCCCCTAAACAAACCATTCATCGCTGCTCTCTCAATATCTCCTGCTCGCTTTCACTGGGTCAATCTCAGCATGTTAGAAGAGATTTTCTATCTTTTATAGATTCTATTTAGTATGGACTGTGGGTTAGATGTGACTCTAGAGATGTGAGAGGGGGTAATCATACAGATAGGTTGGGGAGCTCTTTACAGCACTGTTGTCTTTCACTCTCCATTACAGACACACACATACACCCACGCACAAACACAACAGGTCTATCTGCAGGAGCATGTGATCACTAATAAGCAGCTCCCTAGGACTTTTTAAAGCTCAACCAGGGCCAGACACAAATCTGTGTATGTTTGCTGAAATATTTTGATATCACAGTTTAGATCAATCTTGTTCTTTATAGATAGTCCACCCAAAACTCAAAAAGTTATTTAAAAAAATAAATAAAAAAATGAACATTGTTAACCAAAACAGTTTCGGTTTCGGTACAATGGAAGCCAATGGGAACTGAAAATGTTTGGCCAACATTCTTCAAAATATCTTCTTTTGTGTTTTACAAAAGAACGTAAGTCATACAGGTTTGGAAGGACATGACATAAATAATGTAAATGATGACAGAATTTTCAGTTTTGGGTGGACTAACTTATACCTTTAAATAAAATAATATCAGTGGTTGAATCATCATTACTAACTGGTGCCTTCTACCTGTTCTCCTTACCTGGACTTTATTTTTATTTCAAGCAATTTAAGAAAGAGAACGTGAAAAACTTAAACAATATGATATTATGGCACAATTTCAACGTTGCTTAAAATTAGTGCTGTCAAACGATTAATCGCGATTAATCGCATTCAAAATAAAAGTTTTTGTTTACAAAATATGTGTGTGTGTACGGTGTATATTTATTATGTATATATAAATACACACACATGCAAGTATATATTTAAGAAAAATATGTTATGTTTAAATATTAAATATATATATTATAAAAATATATATAAATAATATGAATTATATGAATATACATGTATGCCTGTAAATACATGTAAATATTTTCAAAATATATACATGCATGTGTGTGTATTTATATATGCATAGTAAATATACACAGTACGCACACATATGTTTTGTAAACAAAAACTTTTATTTTGGATGCGATTAATCGTGATTAATCGTTTGACAGCACTACAAAAATCGCCTTAGCATCTTAAAAATTGCTTGTTGCATTTCTCTGTTGCATGTCTCACTGGTAAGTTGCTCTGGATAAAGTGTCTGCTAAATGAATAAATGTAAATAGAGGCCTAAATGACAATGTATGTAAACATAACAAACTAGTCGTTTATACGCGAGATGCTGAAAATGCAGCGATATATTGGACAAAACTGTCGGTCTTCCACACACAAAAAAGTCTGGTTGTGGAACAGGCAAAACTCATGCTGTGTGAAATGGCTCTTATAATGTTTAAAATAGATTGGGTGTCTGACTTCCAAAGGAGCTTTGTAATAAAGAATTCTGAGGGGAATTTAAAGAAGCAGCAAAACGCTCGCTGCTTCCAACAAGTTCAAGTTCAGTCAGTGCTGTTCAACAGTGATGGGTCATTCTTGAATGATTCGTTCATTTTGAACGAATCTTTAATGTGACTCGGGAAGAACGAGTCGTCTCGGGGAGTGATTCGTTCAGTCGTGCATTCACAACATCCTATAGGTTTTGCACGTGATGAACGAACGACTCAAACCCGAAGACTCGAGAGATGAACTAATCAATTCTTTCCGGTTCAGACTGCATAGGTAAAGCTTATGACATTTTAATTATATTTTGCTAAAATGAACGAAATGACTCGAAAAAAGATTTGTTCATTTTGCTGAACGAGACTCAAAGGTCCGAGTCGGTAAAATGATCCGAACTTCCCTTCACTACTGTTCAATTTCACAAACGCCAAGCAATCAGAGCGAGTGAACAAACACGCTCGCTGCTATCCAATCCGCGATACGCGTTGCTTCGCTTTGAAGCGTACAACCAATCATTTTCGAGGATCGGACATCGAAGGGGGCAGGGCCAATCATTTGTGCAATTGTAGCGCAGGCATTTCCGGACAAAAAGTGTTCAGAGATAGAATGAAATTAGCCCGTAAGCACATTAACAACCAGTCAGTCCTCATCTAACAGTTACAGCAGCTGAGTTACAATAACCAAACAAGTCTCACTTAAATTCTATGCAGTTCCAGACATACAACATTAGGCTGAATCATTCGGCTCGAGCGGGGAATGGTCGCCCTGCGTGACGCTGCGCGTCAGCTCACCTACACATGTCCAAGTCACAATATCAAAAAAAATAAAAAATTACCGTTTAATAAATACTACATTTTGTATAAAGAAAAAGAGGTAATTTACTCATCCTCACATTATTCCAGACCCGTGGCTTTCGTTCTTTCGTCGAACAGAAATGTATAATTTCTGAAGTCTGTGTTGGATGGAACTCAAAACACGAATCGTTATTAAGACCGGAGTTGTGAACCGGATCAAGTAAATCATTGAAAAGATTCGACTCAAAAGAACGATTCATTCACAAATCGGAAATCTTATCTCATAAGCACGCCAACGATTTCAGGCTGTCTAATGGTTGAAATTTAGCCCGCGAGTCAAATAAACTTCTTCTATGAAACTTTTACATAATTTTTAATGTTTGAAAGCCTCTGTCCCTATTCAGTGCAGTTGTGTGATTCATTCATTTTCCTTTTTTCATTGTGTAATTATTGTTTTCTTTGATAATTAAACATTTTCTCCAAATTTCTATTACAATAATATGCTTGGACATTCTACTTGTTTTTCATTTCCATTATTCTCAATGCTGATTCTCATTATTGTAATACAGTATTTTTTTTTTAATTGCCACAAAACACCTCTCTGGGGGTTTCTACAGATTTAGAGCTATTAAGACAGCATTATCATGACAAACATGAGTTGTAAATAGAGATGATAAAACTGAAACAGCAAAGTAAACAATGAAAAACTGATATTCTCTTGAACAGCAATGTACACTCTCTTGGAACAAACACCCTCAAAAATCCCTCATTGAAAGTGTGCATGAAATAGCGATGAACCCCTAAAGCGAGACAGATGTCTGACAAATTTACCCCCAATCCCCTGTGTATGTTTTCAATGGACTAGTACAGTCTCACATCTAACATACATTCTTAAAACACATATACACACCCAACCTGGGGCATTTTTTATTATCAAGCATAGAGGCAGTAAAAGTGCTTAATTAAAACCTGAATATTTTATAAGCTCTGGAGAGCCGTGGAGGGGCCATGAGCTAGCACTGGCAACGGTAGGAGAACGAGAGCTAGAGAGAGAAAAAGATACAGACACAGACCATCCGTCCAGCAGAGATAAGCGCTGTGCTTATCCTTCCCAGAGCAGTGGGAGAAATTTTATAAGCCCAACGCTAAAAAACGTGTGTGCCTCTGGTGGCCAAACATGCTCATAACACACACACCCCCACACACAGTGACAGAGTGCCGCCCGCACAACCGTTTTCAGCCATCCACAATGAATTTGCTCACTGGAGTGAGGGACTGTGTGTGTGTGAGAAACAGAAAAGAGACACGACTACAACAAAACATATAAGTTAAATCTTGTCATTGCGCCTAAAGATGAAGAACTGAGGACTATGGGGGCAGTCAATTTAAATTCCTTCGTTTAGCAACATCACAGCCAAGCTATTATCGGCTCCGCTCTCAATTCAAAGCGCCTCGCTGAGAAATAAAAAGTATGTGCTTTCATCTAGTTTAACCAAAGCTCTCTGAGACACATCGTCCCGAATAACGAAAAAGTGCAAGTCATGAGGACAGTATTTTCCGCTGTCATCACCTCACACCTGAAATTCTCTCCCCTGCTTTTTCTCACTCGACTCCCCCTTCCATTCTGTCTCTCAAATCCAACCTGTAATCTGTCAGTGCTCTGAGCTGCGAGAGATGAATCTACTCATCTCCCATGATGCCTTGCCTCTGAGCAATGGGTCACATTCACACAATAGACACGCCTTTAGCATTTTAAGATGGAATGCACACTCTCTCCCTCATGTGTCCCTCTATTTAACTCTCCACTTTCTCTTTCAGGAATCAGTGGGAGGTGGGCTATTTCCACCTACGGGGGATGTGGGAGGAGGCACATCTCCAAATTGGCCGCACATAAAATGGACAGTGTGCCATTAAGACTGTGCTAGGGATATCCACGGAGCGATAGGTCTTGTAGAGTAGCATTGTAATGATGCACAGCCTGTCTTTCAAAAGTCATCTTTCATTTGCCTTTCTGCTCTGGCTCCATCCAATGGGCCCAGCTGGACATTCCTGGCTCGCCTCCCAAGCTCACGATCAATTCATGAGATGTTCTCTCTTTATCACGCCCTCCGTACATCTATTCTATCTGCCTTGCTTTGTCTTTGGGGCCGTTCACATATAAGTTATTGCTGTATATACATACATTAGATGAGTGTCTTTGACTGTTGTGATGCATCGGCATTAAAGGGTTAGTTCACCCAAAAATGAAAATTACCCCATGATTTACTTACCCTCAAGCCACCCTAGATGTATATGACTTTCTTCTTTCAGACGAATACAATCAGAGTTTTATTAAATAATGTTCAGGCTAATCCATGCTTTATAATAGGAGTGGATGGTAGCCCAAAATTCAAAGTCTAAAAAATTGCACCCATCCATTATAAAAGAAATCCACATGGCTCAGTGGGGTTAATAAAGGCCTTCCGAAGCAAAGCGATGCATTTGTGTAAGAAAAATATCCATATTTACAACTTTATAAACCTTAATCTCTAATTTCCGCTAACTGTCGTATGCGCATTTACAAGAGAGTGGCGTCCAGCGGATGATGTATGACGTAGGCGTAGCGTAAATTCCGGTGAGAACACAAGTTTTGTTTACAGCAAAGGAAAACCAGTGTCCTCTTGGCTTATATTGAAATCCTCCAACATTTTTCTTTACAAATCCTCGTTTTGTACTACTAATTAGTGACCAGTGTTTTGTTTTGCTCTCTCCTCTGCGCTTCCACATTCATCACTTCCGTGTTCGTCACCGCGTTGGCCTACGTCCTACGTCATCCACTGGACACCACTCTCTCGTGAATGTGCGTACGACAGTTAGCGGAAGCTAGAGATTA
>NW_015625652.1:888155-889648 GCF_001515625.1 Sinocyclocheilus rhinocerous | reverse complement strand
TTCTTCTTTCAGACGAATACAATCAGAGTTTTATTAAATAATGTTCAGGCTAATCCATGCTTTATAATAGGAGTGGATGGTAGCCCAAAATTCAAAGTCTAAAAAATTGCACCCATCCATTATAAAAGAAATCCACATGGCTCAGTGGGGTTAATAAAGGCCTTCCGAAGCAATGCGATGCATTTGATCACGAATGATTCGCGCGAACATAGACGCATTTAGGCAGATCGGGGATCGGCGCATTTCTTTCAAAACGAATGTAACATTAATCCTCTACGTCTTCAGCGGCTCAGATGTCGGGAGTAAATGACGACTGCTATGTTCATTATTACATCCAGCATCAAAGCAATCGCTTAATCTGAGACATTCTTGTCTTCCCCTGCACCGGAGTCGACACAAGGATGGACAGCTCTCAGCTCACTCAGGGCAGGTCTTAAGGTAAGACGGACTTGTCAATCAACTATCGTGGGAGGGGCCTGTGCAGAACTACGTCATTCTGACAGGAATCTCAGAACAGCCTGATTTGAGAAAGGGGATTTTAAAATAGGGATTAAAAAAAAAACACTGTGTGGATTTTTATCATTATAGGGTGGATGTGTACACAAGAAAAATATCCATATTTACAACTTTATAAACCTTAATCTCTAATTTCCGCTAACTGTCGTATGCGCATTTACAAGAGAGTGGCGTCCAGCGGATGATGTATGACGTAGGCGTAGCGTAAATTCCGGTGAGAACACAAGTTTTGTTTACAGCAAAGGAAAACCAGTGTCCTCTTGGCTTATATTGAAATCCTCCGACATTTTTCTTTACAAATCCTCAATGTAACATTAATCCTCTACGTCTTCAGCGGCTCAGATGTCGGGAGTAAATGACGACTGCTATGTTCATTATTACATCCAACAACAAAACACCTCAATTGCTTAATCGGAGACATTCTTGTCTTCCCCTGCACCGGAGTCGACACAATGGCGAACAGCTCTCAGCTCACTCAGGGCAGGTCTTAAGGTAAGACGGACTTGTCAATCAACTATCGTGGGAGGGGCCTGTGCAGAACTACGTCATTCTGACAGGAATCTCAGAACAGCCTGATTTGAGAAAGGGGATTTTAAAATAGGGATTAAAAAAAAAACACTGTGTGGATTTTTATCATTATAGGGTGGATGTGTACACACCAACACACATTTATGTTCAAACAACAACAAAAGTGAATTTTGCATCCGATGACCTCTTTAAGTTGTAAATATGGATATGTTTCTTACACAAACGCATTGCGTTGCTTCAGAACGCCTTTATTAACCCCCCGGAGCCGTGTGGACTTCTTTTGTAATGGATTGGTTCAATTTTTGGACTTATTTTGGGCTACCATCCACTCCCATTATAAAGCTTGGAAGCTTATGTTTTTTAATATAACTCTGATTGTATTCGTCTGAAAGAAGAATGTCATATACACCAAGGATGGCTTGAGGGTGAGTAAATCATGGGGTAATTTT
>NW_015625652.1:862892-887844 GCF_001515625.1 Sinocyclocheilus rhinocerous | reverse complement strand
GATTAAGGTTTATAAAGTTGTAAATATGGATATTTTTCTTACACAAACGCATCGCGTTGCTTCAGAAGGCCTTTATTAACCCCCCGGAGCCGTGTGGACTTCTTTTGTAATGGATTGGTTCAATTTTTGGACTTATTTTGGGCTACCATCCACTCCCATTATAAAGCTTGGAAGCTTATGTTTTTTAATATAACTCTGATTGTATTCGTCTGAAAGAAGAATGTCATATACACCAAGGATGGCTTGAGGGTGAGTAAATCATGGGGTAATTTTCATTTTTGGGTAAACTATCCCTTTAAGGATGGGCCACTGGCTGCTGAACATTTTATATTAATTGATCGTGTTCATTTTTTTATGCCTTGTAAACTTAAATGTTTGGTTTTCTTTTATGTATACATTGTCTACAATGTAAATTGTGCTGATTCATCAGCAACGTATGTTATATACAGTAGCTGGTTGACATAGATGATGTTTTGTTGAATTTGCGAAAATAATTTGTGATCTTGGAAGCATAATTTACAATGTTTTGTTGAAAACTATAAACCAATCAGTAATGCTTTCCATTGGATGCGATAATTTTAAAAAGTATGATTTATGAAAGTATGGAGTTACATTATAACTGTGTAATTTGAACACCTAATTTAATGATAAATATATAAAGTATTTCTAGCAAATATATACACTACCATTCAAAAGTATTGGGCCCATAAGGTTTATTTAATGTTTTTTGAAACAAGTCTCTTATGCTCATCTAAGCTGCATTTACTTTATGAAGAACACAGTAAAAATAGTAATATTGTTAAATATTGTTACAGTTTAAATATAAGTCTTTTCTAATAAAATGTATTTTAAAATGTCATTTATTCATGTGATGGCAAAACTGAATTTTCAAGAGCTATTACTTCAGGCTTCAGTGTCACATGATCCTTTAGAAATCTGTTGTGAGGCTAGTGAAAATGTTGACAGGGCAACTAAAAAATTAGAACTAATTTCTAGTTAGAAGGTTCCTTCTATATATTCTATAATATTTCAGTTTTTGCTTACATGTTCTTTAAGAATTTGTAAGCAAAATGTACATTATACCCAAAATATGCTAAATTATTATAATAAATTAATCTCCATTTTTAGCTGTTTTTGGAGGCAAGAACATATTCTGTGAAAACGGCACCCTTATCACTTGGTTCAGCTGTATAACAATCACACATATGATTAATTACACACCTTTAGTGCTCTTTTACAGATAGTTTTGAACACTGTGAGTTGTGGATATCCGTCACCCCTTTGTGTTTTTTAACAAGCAGAAAAAAGTAATGCATAAAAGAGAAGAAGGAACAGAAAGTCCACAGAAAGGTCACACAGTGCAATGGGGTGAGTGATCTTCCAGTCCAATGGCTGCAGCCTCTCCTAGGGGTTGAGTTTCTGTGCCACAACCACTCTTGGAGAAGAGATCACATCATAGCTCTGAACTCAGTAACCGGCCCCATTCCCTTCCTAATAATCAATCTCCAAGCGCATCACCACCGCTATCCCGTGCCACTCCCAGAGCATGTCTGCCGCATTAGCTCTCCCACGGGCCGATCCGATATCCCTATCTGAACCCTCACAGGATCACACATGGCGCCAAGAAGTCAAGGTCACCCAGCTAGGACACATCAGCTGAAACCTAAAACCTTGTTTTTTTTTTACCTCCATCAGTTCTCTCTGAATTCTTTTTTCTTCAGCTTCGATTGTTCTGTTGCTTTGCTACTAAATAAGACAAGCTACCAAACCCACAGTGGGAACAGAGAACAACATTTTTTAATTCAATAACCATGCTGAGTTATATCTAGACAAAAACTGTTAGCTTACCGCTAGTGTCAGTGTCAGCTGTTCCTTCTTTCACAACAGGGATGCAGTTCTCCAAGTAGACTCCGTCCCGGTAGCATCCACTGGTTTCTTTGTCCGGTGGGGGCTGGTCCCAACATTGGCATGGTGTCTGCATGATGCCACAGGGCCGGTTGGAGGTACTGTAGGTCAGGCAGTCCTCCAACCATTGGCACAGCATTTGACAGGCAGCCATGCTGGGGTTACGCTTCCCAACCACAAGATACTCCACCTTAAATTCCCCATCGCCATTCCTGGGCCCGGCGCCTGCTCTGGGCAGCCCTTTCCGGATCTGCAGGAATTGTTTCCCGGCTTCCAGGAAGGCAACGTGGGTAGAGGCATCACACAACTTCACCACCTCATCGAAGCTCTCCATCCCGAGGAAGGTTCGTGTCGTCTCCAAGAAGGAGTCAAACTGGAAGGTCCGGTGCTGTCGGGGAATGCAGTCTCTGGTTGGTTTTGTGACCTTGATGAAGATGGTGTAGCGCCTTGGGTCGGGGTTCTGCAGGGTCCAGGAGCAGGGCGTGCTGGGAAATACCGAGGACGAGAGGAAGAATCCAAAGAAGCGGCTCTGGACCAGTGTGGAGCAGGTGTCAGACTCCGGACCAGAGGGGGCAGCGTTGAGCATGTCCAACCGCAGCAGTTGGAGAAGAGGGAAAAGCAGGACCAACGATGAACAATTCCGTAAGAATTTTGATATCATGGCTGTAAACGGCAGAACGGTGTGCAGAAAAGTGCGAGGCTGAAGATATCTCTTACTGGGAACCTCTTCTTGTTAATGTAGGATCAACAGCCTCGTTCTGTTGACAAGACGATATTCTCAGATGTTTGCAGAACCATCTGAACTGACAGCTCAGGATGAGAGGGAACTCTGGCTCATTGATCCAGTTTGCTGTCCATGATGCCAGACACCCTCAGAGAGATCTGTAGGATTAGAGAAGACAGAAAAAAGACTGCATAAGCCAGACGGAAAAACAAAAGCAATTATCCATTAACCAGATAAGAGTGAACATAATAACTTCAAAAGTGTGTAGACACCGACATGACTGACTTTGGTACTTAGAAATTACCACGCTGGGCTATATCGATCCAGAAGTGCCGCACCTGTGCTTCACATTCAAAAAGAACTCTTTGTTTCCTGTGATGCAGTCACTTTCTGCAAAAACGTCACCCTCAATCTTGTATTTCATCAGAGCTCAATAATTTGTCCAATTATGGGGCAATCAATTACAAAAATATGAACACCTGCTGTCATTCATTATTTCCAGTGCATTTGCTTCATGCCAAAATGATCAATAGCCTCAGTCCTCTGCGAATCATTAGGCTAAAAGCGGCTGGATCATCTCTCAGACGGGCCTGATTGTCATTCTTTTCCCTGACAATTCAGTGTCTCGTGCAGTTTTACAGCACTTAAAGATAAGAAATATGTGAGGTCACATGCAAGAGCAGTAGACAGACATCTTGGAGACTATTCTGATGTAATCGCAAAATTTCCATGTGCCATTAGTCACTTTACAAAGTGAGTGCCCGGGCACCGGGCTCACTCTGAGAGCCATAAACCATACAAGAATATACTATGCAGATTTTATTCTAGGTTAATCATCCTTATCTAAAGGCATTAGCTTTGTTCCTCATATTCAGCGTGCTAAGAAATTAGACAAACCCAGACAGGTTGAAAAAAGTGCACTGAATCATATAGGTTCTAAATACTGGTGGATTATGGAAATGGATGAAGAAAAATGGGGCGCTTCATTCACATGAAGTGATGTGATATTTATAATAATCATTACTACTTTAATATGTGTAATGAATCTGTTCAGCAACTCCTTCCTCTCGATATTGTTGATAAATACAGCAGTCGCTATCGGCGTATATAGCAGGGTATTGTTAGAGATTAGGAATTTCCGCAAAGATGCTGGATAATGCTGTTATGAATGTGTGTGGGTGAGATCGATGTGTGTGTCTATGAGAGTGTGCATTCTTTAGAAAAAGAATAAAACTAATAGATGTGTGTGAGTGTGTGTATTTCAACCACAGCACTGAATGCAGTTTTGTGAATGTGCAAGAATGAGTGTGTGAGTCAGTGTTATTTTTTGCACCATATTTTGTTTGTCATACTTTTTGTCTTTCGATGAAAATGTAATTTAAGTCAATATTTCGTCAAGCTATAATCATTAATTTTAGTCCATTTTACGTTGACTGAAATGGCATATAATTTTAGTCGACTGAAATAATTTTGAGTGAGCTAAAATACCCGTTAGCAAATCCATTCATTTAACTGTGTTCAGTTCTCGCAGCTCAAGCAGGGCGGTCACAACCATACTATGACTGGATTATTTGAATTAATTCTTGATATTTTTCTTCTCTTAAAACTTACGTCATGCATTGTTCTTGTCTTGAATCATTGTTTCCTATAGAACATTGCTGTTATGTATATTAAAACATACAATGACGCACATTGTCTTATGAACACCCAGTAATTATTAATATTCATTCAAATTTCTCAAACCTGTTTCATAAACATTTTATATCACTTAAGTAATGTTAATTTCCTGTTCAGTAAGTGAGTCAGATTCAGTAATCATCCTGGGGTGTATTTCCAAAAAACATTGTTAGCTAACTATGTTGGTAACAACGAAACCTGCGTTGAAATCACCCCTGATTGATTCAGTAATGTTATTCAGTAAAACATTTGTCAGACTGATTCAAGATGGTCAATCTATAAAACAATGATTAGTTTTTTTTTTTTTATCAATTCTTTAAAAGAACCAAGTTATTAGCTTGTGATTTGGTTAACATGAATAATTTGTTTTTTAATTAGACTACATGAGAACTCAACACAAAGATATTTTTTTCTTGACATTATATTACGTTGCACATTATTTTGATCTCATCACATTAAAATCAGACTGCATGTATTCAGCAGTGGCAAAGTGGTGCAGAAAACACAAACATTTTGACGAGTAATTTCTTTTATGAGATCAAAAATAAGATTAACTAAAGCAACAAAACTGACCCAAATCTTAACCTCTCTCTCTACAGACTGCATCCTGGAGTCCTGGTGGCACAACCTGGGGTGAAAAGCAGACCAGAATACATGGATGCGGCTGATTGCACCGGTGGTTTCGTTTTTTTACGGGAGATAATATAAAAAAAAGCTCCAACTGATCTAAGCATGACCTCAAACATTGCCTTACACACACACACACACACACACACACACACACACACACACACACACACACAATGGCACATATCTGCTTGGTCCCAGATAAGCTCTGTTCAGGATGCTCAGAGCATAAGTCTTTAAGTGAAAGAGTGGGCGTTTTTCGAACAGAATAAACAGTGCTTTTCATGCCAGTGGTATCCATAATGAAGCTGGAGGGTGTAATCATCTAATCCATGTCTTAACTTAGCCTTGACGTTAACCGGGACATTCTCAAGGCTGTACCTCAAGAAACACCTCGACTGATGCAGGGATGATCGCTCATCCATTCTATTCTGCCCCAAGAAATTTAGCTATCCCAGCATGCACTGGATGGGGTTTGTGAGTGTTGCACAGTGGCCAGCTCATTACAGACATGTCTTGTTTATTGATCAGCAGCAGTGACACACCGAAAACTGCTATTCAGTTAATTGAGCCCTCGCTTTTACACACTATGTCACTCTGGAAGAAAATAATAGTTAGAAAATGGATGAATTACATTTTGGATGAAAAATAATGCTCTAGACTAGAGCCAGGTGAGAAAACAGATAAGTGTGACTACTTTAGATTTAAAGGGATAGTTCACCCAGAAATGAAATTTACATAATTTGCTCACCCACAGGTCATTTTTTTAGCCATTTTGACAGTCCTAGTGTCTATGGTTTTTACTTGATCTCGAAGAATGTTACAACTGTTTTTCCCACATATAATTAAAGTCAATGAGTTCCAAAACAACAATGGATGCCATTGACTTTCAATGTACGGGCAACTGAATTTTTCTTCTTAATATCATCTCAAAAAAAAGCAAAAAAAAAGAAAAAGGAAAGTCATACAGATTTGGCATTTCCTAATCTGTCACTCTCACATGTGCGTGTCAAGTGTGTCACGATCAGTTCCGTGCTGTCAAGGCATTATGGAAACACTGACTGCTTCTCACATACTGTTAGCAGCCTCGGATTCTGAATATGCTGGAAAAATTGCTCAAGCAGAAAGGGCTCACGTACTGGCACTGACTTCTGAGAGAATAAAAAGAGAGAAGGAAAAGAGAGACAGGTATTTTCTCATAGCAGGATTATACCATGATTACAGGGGCCATGATGGGGCCTGCTTTTCACATTCATTAGACAGAAAAGAAGCCATTGAGGGTAATCATGATTTCACCAACCTCTTGGAAGATGAAGACCACCTTCGTTCAATTAAGCTTTTACCCTGTTACTTGTCGTTATATTATCCTTTTCACTGTCTGTCAGGGACAGCATGTAATCATAGTATGTCCCTGGAAATGGTGCCTAAAGTATTGCTGGTAGTTTGTATAAAAACATTGGGTGGGGAGAAAAAGATGCAGGAGTTAGGGGACAAGTAGATGAGAAAGAGTATTGCTGGTAGTTTGTATAAAAACATTGGATGGGGAGAAAAAGATGCAGGAGTTAAGAGGACATGTGGATGAGAAAGAGAGCAACAGATGAAGAGAAAGATAGAGAGAAGGAGAAGGGAAAGAAGACAGGCTGCCGTTTCTCATGCGTGCTCTCGTTCATCGGCGTCTCTTTCCACGCTCCGCCCCTTATTTATTTTTTCTTCCTCTCATATTAAAGAGCTACAATGACACCCCAGCGAACAAGGTTATTTGAGCAAACAGAAGGCAACAAGCACTGCTGCCTCTTTCAAGACCAACCTCATTCTCCTCTATTTGCGCTCCAGCGTCTGTGACAACAAGCGCTATAGGCCTCACGCGGTCGTGGAATTAAAGAGATAATTATCTGTCTCTGGTGATGAATGTGTTTACCGTGCTAAATGCCAGGCCTTCTTTCATCAACTTATAAACCGTTGCTTTTCCTATCAGACAGAGTACAGAATGCGGAGGGATATTGCATCAGAAAACAGTTAATGTCAGATGGAGGTGCTTTTGTTCTCGAAAAGTTATTTTGAGTCCTCCTACAGTGATAGTTCACCCAAAAATGATTATTTACCATCCTCATGCCGTTCCAAATCTGTATGATTTTCTTTCTTCTGCAAAACACTAAAGAAGATATTTTGAAGAACGTTGTGGTTCTAGCAACATTGGACCCCACTGACTTTCATTGAATAAAATAAAATAAAACAAAATTAAATTAAATTAAATTAAATTAAATTAAATTAAATTAAATTAAATTAAATTAAATTAAATTTTCTACAAAAAAGTCATACAGATTTGGAATACGCCTTGAGGGTGAATAAATTATGACATAATTCTATAATAATACAACAGGCATCTAAAATCATGCAACAAATTTGTATTTGCATTAGAACAAATGCTGTTCCTCACCAACTTTAGAAGCACATTTTGAGTTGTATGGACTATTCTTGGAGCTTGGCTTTGTAAATCATGTCTTTGTTATGTGGAAAAGAGCCGCTTATTCTGCAAAATGTCCCTTTTTTGTTCCATGCGAGAAAAAATAATTATATGGTTTCCAAATTATGTGAGGTTGAATAGACTTTTGTGTGAACTATCGCTTTAATTTCAACGTTCAGTGCTTCCTGGGTTAATCTTAAACTAGGTAAACAGATCAGAGGTAGCAGTATTCTTGCTCTTAAAAGAGGTGCGGAGTAGACTTTTCTCTGCTGTCTCAAGCTTTCTGTGAGCTATAGGATCAGAGCTTGCCAGGGAGATTTACTGAACAAAGCTAAAATGGTCTTTAAATCTAAAATTAGGAGAGTGGATATGGAAAGAGATCTTCACACCCTTAAAAACACACTATATTTTTTTTCCGGGAAATATTTTGTATACTATTGTCATGAATATAGAATTTTACAGCTCTTGCATGGTAGTATTGTATTTCAATTTATTGTACTTCTTATTTTTCTCCACAATTATTGATCTCATACACAGAATCCATTTATCTCAGATTTTTATGGAAGGTATGTCTAATTCTTAATCTAAGCCAATGGGTCAAGATCGGGCTAGATAACATTATTGTTTGGACAACATTTTTCTCTGAGACAGTATCTGCTAATATAGCCTAAAGGATGCATAATAATACTTTATGGATGCATACTAGTATATAAAAGTTATTAATACCTTTTGAGGGTACTGCTCCAGTGTCACGCTGTACACTTAAGTACATCTAAAAGTACAGTAGTTCTGCATGGTAGATGCTTTGACTACACCATTTGGAATTTCGTTTTATTATTTTATTTAATAATGGCTCTTAATGGATAAAATATTCTTCAAAGCATTTAATTTTCCCAGTTTCTTGCCTTTGTCACAGTTTGTATCACTGCCAACAGCCAGTCATTGTTGTCATGACATAATTTCCTGTGGCTCCGGTGTGATTAGTCACATGGCATTTATGGCTCATGTAAAAGCTTCTGTGGTTTCAAGATTTCAAGTGATTTCACATGACATACTTCCAAGAGGTCCTGTGCCAGATGAACCATTGAGATGAATGGGAATGCTAAAAGGCCGCTTCTCCAGGTGTTATATACCTACTTGACCTAAACCAAACCTGTTGTTTCCTCATGCAAAACTCAGATTGACATACATCTCACAGAGGTTGATCAGAGGTCGACATCATGATTTAAAGAGACAAAGAGGAGGAGATGGACAAACTGGCAGGGGATGGAGAGAGTGTTAGAAGGACAAATGTTGAGGGGGAAGAGAGAAAACTGAACATCTGTTTGTGTGATGATCTAACAGGCTGCGTCTGCATGCTCTCTTTCCCTTGGCACGCCTGCTCCGGCACTGTTTGTTTTCTCTGTCATCTCTGCTACAGACTAGCGCTTACCTGATGCTAATTTCAATTAGGCTTCTAACTGTCTAAAGAAATGAATAAAGCTGAAGAGCCACATCAGAGACAACAACGGAGACAGACTGTAGGAGACAGATAAAATATAAACAAATGGACATGTCCATGGCTAGGAAGCTGACATCAAATATTTAGTAGTCTCTTGAAACAAGTACACAATGTGCTTTTTTAAATGTCCTTTACAATTGTTGCAGTTCAAATTGTATGATATGAGCCCCGTGAGATTTTTTTTTATAAAAGCCAAGGCTGACATGTTTTTTTTTTTTTTTTGTCAGACTGTACAATATATCTTGGGATGCTTTTAAGGTATAAATAAAAACTTCTGAACCAACTCAAACCACACATGCCAATAAACCTCCTTATGAACTTAAAAAAACATGGAATGTGTTAAACCAAAATGTATATATGACAAATAAATTAATTAATTTGATAGAAATTCAAATATTAAAAAGACAAACTATATATATATATATATATATATATATATATATGTATACAAATGTTTCTGCGATTCTTAAAAATGTCTTAAAAAAGTCTTAATTCACTCAAAAGGGCCTCAAAACTCAGGAAATCAGGAAGTCTTAAATTCATAAATGTTATGTGCACTGAAAAAAAAACCTTCCTCTTTATTTTTGTTTTGTTTTTCATTGGAAATAAACATTCTTAAATCAGGATTAATTTACTTAAGATGCAAAATGAAGACATCAGAACAAATATCTGCCAATGCATTTTTCCCCTTTCATTTTTTATTTTTCTCTCGTATTATTAATGTTCAAAAGTAAGTCTATTGCCTCCTAGAGTGCAGAACTGGACATTTGCATTTGTTCAATTGTGTAAAGTACGTTTTAGACCAAAGGATATGCATATATGCATATAAGCGTACTTTGCATAGAGCGTAATTGTGTGGAAAGTTATGGAGATGTTCTGGGATTATATTATGCTAATTGCTATAACTGTGGACTTCCTTGTTTAGAATAATCCAGATTCATCAAAATTGAAATGAGGATAAGAACAAACCGAAATTGTGTGTTGTGAATCCGGTGAACATTTTGCATAAGAATAATTTTTGTGTGCAGAAGACTTAGTGAATGAAACCCAGTGTCTCTAATGAATATGTTTTAAGCTCTTTTCATTTCTGGCTAACATGCGCAGATTTGACGCCTCAGCCCCTTCATTACCTTCCCCAATTGATTATATATGTGAACCAACAGTTAATTAAAGAAATAATTTGTCCTCTTATCCAGCTTCCACATCTGGGTGCTATTTGTCCATCCGTCCAGAAGATACCCAGTGGCATCATCTTCTCACATGAAAGAAAGCAATTATCTCCTCCCGTACACAACACCCGAGCAGGGGCTTGGAAAAATACGCCGCTGAATACTGCCCTAATTGGGTTTCATGCCGGCAGAATTTACAACATCTGTAACTCGGATTATAGGGGTGCCAAACAAAGAAAATTACAAAAGTGGCTTTACAAACACTTTTATGGGCTGTTAATGATAAACACATTCATTGCGGCGGTAGTTCGTCACAAACATTTACAATCAGGGGCTCAGTTAGCTTAAAAGGGGTCCTTTATTTCCGGAAGCAGGGTGACAAAATGAATCAAGCGTGGCTGGGAAAAACACTGGCCTCTGTGTGTGTGTGTGTGTGTGAGAGAGAGTGCTTTTCAGTGTGCAGAGATTGTTTGGGAGAGTTCGGGAGATGAAATGGCTAATCGCTCATAATTCACACATCTCACAGTGGGGCTGTTGCAGATGGCGTTGAGACTGTCCTCTTTTCTCTCCATCAGAATCAATCCCACAGATAATGAGTGCTTTGTGCCTGAACATAATCAGATACATATGAGAGGGAATTGTAGTGAGTATCAAATCCAGTCAAGCCATATCACGTCCACTGCAAATGAGCCAGACAGCATATTTGGGCTTTAAGAGCAGGGATAAAGGATTCATACCCTGAGGCCTTATGCTGTCAGACTGAACCCGCTTTTGCAGGAACCACATTTCATTGGTTTGATTTCATCATCTTCTTTCATGTTTCTTTATCTATCCATCTTTATCTTTCTGTCTGCCTGTCTGTCGTTCTATCCATCCATCCATCTATTTATCCTTCATCCATCCATTGATCTCTGTCTATAGGTCCATCCATCCATCAATATATATATATAGGTTTGCTAATCCATCCATTCATCGATCTATAGATATATCCATCATTTGACATCTATCTATCTATCCTTCCATCCATCTGTATATCTGTAGGTTTGTTAATCCATCCATCGAGAAAATCGCCTTTAAAGTTGTCCAAATGAAGTTCTTAGCAATGCATATTACTAATCAAAAATTAAGTTTTAATATATTTACAGTAGGAAATTTACAAAATATCTTCATGGAACATGATCTTTACGTAATATCCTAATGATTTTTGGCATAACATTGATTTTTGGCATATCATTATGCATCCATTAATCCATTATATACTATTTTTTCTATAGGTTACATCATTCATTCATTCATTCATTCATCTATAAGTTACCCATCATCCATCCATTATTTGTCTCTTTTTCTGTAGGTTACCTATCATCATCCATCCATCCATCCATCCATCCATTATTTATCTCTCTCTATATAGGTTACCTATCATTATGCATTCATCTATCCATCCATCCATCCATCCATCCATTATCTATCTCTTTTTCTATATGTTACCTATCATCATCAATTCATCCATCCATCCATTATCTATCTATCTATCTATCTATCTATCTATCTATCTATCTATATATCTATCTATCTATCTATCAATAGGTTACCTATCATCATGCATCCATCCATCCATCCATCCACAATATATCCATCATCATTTAACATGTATATATCTATCCACTCATCTATATGTATATCTATTTTTTTTGTTTGATTGTTATTCTGTCCGTCCATCTATTGGTATATATCCATCCATTCATTATCTGTCTCTTTAGCTATAGTTTACCTTTTATTATCCATCGATCCATTATCTGTCTCTCTATCTATAGGTTACCTATCATTATGCATTTATACATCCATCCATCTATGCATCCATCCATTACCTATCTCTTTTTCTATAGGTTACCTATCATCCATCCATCCATCCATCCATCCATCTATAGGTTGCCTATCATCATCCATTCCTCCATTATCTTTCTCTCTATCTATAGGTTACCTATCATCATCCATCTATAAGTTATCCATCATCCATCCATCCATTCATCCATTATATATCTCTCTATCTATAGGTTACCTATCTATCCATTCATCCATCCATCTGTCCTTTCTTTCTTTCTTTCTTTCTTTCAATTTTCTTAGTTTTTGCTTTTATTTTGAAATGAATTTCCTTTCTTTCATTTTATTTATTTTTCTTTGTATATAATTACTTCTGCTTGACATACCTCCTTTCCAACATTTTTTCCTTCCTTCCTCTACAGCAGAATATTACTCAACAGCTCATGCGACAATGTTTAGACTCAGAGGAGGACCGCAAGGGATGAGGTTGTCATTTGGGAAAGAGCCCCAAAAGACATGCTCTAGCTAAATTAAAAATTAAAAGCATCCACTGGGTCAGTATTATTGTCCATAGCTCTGATAGCACATAAGAGACGCAAGACTGAGGTCTTGACCTCAGCAGCTGAGAAACTAAATGACCTCACATTATCCTCCGGGTGACATTGAGGCCAAACATTGCATGCTTTTTCTTATACACACAGACACAGTATGGCTCTCATCAGCTCCAAAACAGAACTAACAATCCCACTCTGTTAGCTTGAGACAGTTCTCACCCAATGACTATAGGGGACATCTGCGGCGGGAGACAAAAGGGGGTGTCAGTTTCCTAAGGACAACCGTAACTAGGAGTGTTGCATCATGGTTCTATGACACACAAAAAAGATATCTGAACAGTTTTTGTGTCTTAGATGGATGACTGTTTTTGTTTATCCTGAATAACATGTCCTATGTTTAAATGCCACTCTTTTAGGGAGAAAGGGAGAGCTGTCACACACAATCAGGCCTTAATGTTGCAGATAATAGCCTTTGTTAATGCTTTTGTCAAATACTGTATTATCATTCCATATTTTTCCAGGTTCCTTTACTTCAACCACTTATAAAAGTAAAGACAGGAGAAGACGTCCGCTTAAGAATATTGTTCACTAATAAACCACAACGTATTTAGATATGAGTTCAACACACACACACACACACACACACACACACACACACAATAAATAAATAAAAATACAAATAAATAAATATCTCTGTAATGTACATATGAAATATGATAATTGTGTTGTTTTATGTAATGCACAATACTAAATGTAATATTCAGTGTAATCTTGATTATTTACATAATTTATTTTTTTTTATTAAAAAATTTATTCTTTGAATTATTTAAAAAATATTTGTACCACATTAATCTAAATATAATTACCAAAAAATATTTTAGTATCATAAATACACTTTTATATTATATTATATTATATTATATTATATTATATTATATTATATTATATTATATTATATTATATTATTTCTTCAAAAACTTTTAAACACATTTTTATGTTTAGAAGAAAAATTTTAAATAAGAACAAATAAGAATGCATGTTATGGGATGGAATTTACTGCCATCTACGTTCAAGGAGGTTCAAATATTTATTTATTTATTTATTTTTCCACATTTCAGTAACTAAAATAAAGTCAAAATAACATTTCCTCTTCCAGCTAAGAAACATGTAAGATTTCTGCAATCATAGCATATATTATTAATAAATATTTGCATGTATTTAATTTCATTTAAATGCTCATATTTTCAAGATGCATTCATTTAAATGCTTAAATATAGCATAGATCTGTTCGATTAAATGGATTAAAACTATTAAATTTATTCAGTTAACATGTACTAACATAGTTCAGAAATGGCTAGCTGTGGATGAAGCAATGTTTAATTAGTTAAAATGCATGAGTTTGAAAAAAAAATTTTTTTATTGATGATAAATATATAAACCTTGTTTTTATTTAAAACACATTCAGTTTTTTTTTATTACAGAAATCTTACCTGTTTAATTTAAGTATGACTGACAAATATGCATCACATTTATGTTAGAATGTGTAATCCAAATTGTATATGCATTTCAAATACATAAATCTTTTTTAAAAAATTATATTTTTGAGTGTAATAAGGAATATTGTGTATCTTTAACTCACCTTGACTTGACCTCATACTCAACCACACCTGTGATCCATCCCATTCTTTGTGTCTCTCTTTCTCTCTGTCTCTATAGCCTACTGACCTCACGGCTGCTCTAGAGAAACAAGCGCACGAGTGTGTTTGTAGATACGTGGGACTGAGGGTGCTCTGGGGGTACAATGCCCATCCAGTGATAGAGAGCCGTGGTGGACCTCGAGAGAGAGAGAGTTTGGGTGTGGGAGTGTGTGTGTGTGCGTGAGAGAGAGTGTGGGAGCTGAAGGGACCCATTGAGCCAGGGTCCCTCGCCTCTGCCTTCATTAACATGCAGATGGGAACAGCTGTCGACACTTTGCCGTGACGGCTGAAATATTTACGACTCGCTGTTTACTGAAAGACTCTCGGACTGACTAGCCCACGAGTCCGTCCCTCGCTGTTTCTCTTTGTCTTCAAGTTATCTGTGCAGATAACTGAACTTCTCTTCGGGCATCCGTTCTGAGCGCGATGCTCTCGTTTGGTTTGATAACGGAGCGTTTGAGTGACAGCTTTTAATCCGGCCCCCTCTCTAATGATATTTGCTTTTTTCCCAGTACATCTCAGCTATCAAAATGTCACAGGCAGATTTACTCAAGGCCGGCCCACCAAACAAAGCTTATTTCACCTCACCACTTGAGAGAGAGAGAGAGGAAATCCATATCTACTACAAAGCAATGGCAGGAAATTTACGAGCTTTACCTACAGGCCAACGGCGGCTAACATCTCACTACACGGGAATGAATAAATGAATACATAAACAAGGCGGATGGATATCGAGAAGCGAACGACGGATACGGAAGGAGAGATTGAGCTCTGTCATGGGGTCAATGGCACTGCCACGCAGATGTCTTACAAACAAACAAAAAGTCGATGAGTGTGTTAACATTACGCTCACTGGATAATTACATTAAACTCTTGCTGAGTTGATCGCGGTGCCATCGAAGCAATAAAAGTTTAAGGAATTATCCCTGCGTTGTCTTTCTCCGTCTCTCTTTTGCTGTTTGTCTCCATTCTGCTCTGCGCAGCCTGAGGGGCCTGCCGTGGTTGCTCATCACGAAACTAAATAAAACGCGACAGACCTTCAGGGCACAATTACCCAATGTCAACAATTAGCTCTCCGTGCAGACACTTCACAGAGGGGTCTCTGAAGGCATGCACTCGTCCATATGGAGCCCCAAGGATCTTGTATCCTTAACCTCACTTTAAAAAAGTACTGAGCCAATGCCATGTTTTTTTTTTGTTTTTTTTTTTGGTATCATGTATGTGCCATGTTAAATTAATATGATCATTCAGTGTCATGATATATTGGTGTTTCTTCAACTCTGTGCATGGATTTTTAAGAGAGTTTATTTCCAAACAACAAAATATTCCTTACTTTAATCTGTCAATGAACATTGTTCAACATTGAATGTACTGTACATGCATCACATGACAGTTCTATTTATATGAAATTATGTATTGGAATTTTTTATTTTGAAATAAAATGGCCAAGACCTTTGTCTTGTTAAAGCTAACATTTTATGTTTCCCAAATACACACAATTTAATAAAATGTTCAATTTTTTTGCATAATTTTTTTAAACTATAGCTTCATTGGAAATCATGCATAATACAAATGTTAGATTCACAAGTGATATTTACAATGGTTTTATTTCACAATTCACATTTCACCTCAGTCATTCTCTTCACTGAGACTTCATATTAACCAAGTACCCTAAAAACTTTATTAGGGCCAAAACTGCAGTGGAAATGACTGTGGAGATGATTTTTTTAAAAATAATTTTTAAATCAAAACATATATTGAGTTTTTTCCAGTTTTTTTTTTAAAGACAATCATAGTTTAAAATGTTTATTTTATTTTATTTCATTTTATTGATTAAAGATTAAAAGTCTTGACATGGGTAAAACAAGAAAATCTACACATAAAAGCCATTTGAAATTTGATAAAATAAACAAAGGTATGTTAAAAAGTCATTCATAATAACCATAAGAAAAAAGATTTGCAGTGCCGTTCACACTGAACGCATTTTGTATTCCGCTGCACTGTTTTTCTATGTAAACAAGATGTGACAAGATGAGTTTGACTGCTTGCGTCTTGTCTTTTACTAAATTTCATGCATAAATGCAGCATTTAGGTTAAGTCTAACTTTAAAAAAAAACGTGTCAAAACCTAGCATGTTTTCCCATTGCACTGCCATTTTTCAAATGTGTTTTGTTAATTTGAAGCATCATGGTAATGTTACTGCTTTTTGTAACAAACATCCAGCTATAACCAGCTTTGTGTAGTATCAGTGTTTTGGAACAGAGCAGCTGGTTACTAGCTGGTCATTTGTTGGTTCAAGCTGGTTTAGGTGGTTGACCAGCTGCACTACCAGCTGGTGAAGACCTGGCTAGGCTGGTAGACCATCTTGAACCAGCAAGAAAACTATTTACCATGTTCCAAAAACCAGCTTGACCACCTTATGCTGTATGACCTGGTTTTCCCAGCAGGCCTGTGAGTGAGAAGCCAAGTCACGCATACTCCACCAGGGGATATAGATGATTACACTCATTGACAGTACCGGTGGGACACTATTTCATGCCAGCAAAGACATACAGAGCAATCCAAACCTCTTTCCAAGGCAACTCCACCCCATCTGTCCTCAGTACAGTAATGATAATACTAAAAGAGCAGGAGAATGACAAGGGGAGGGAACAAGAGCAAGAGCAAGAGAATCTGAGGGCTGACACAGGCTATCACTGTCAGCGCCTGAGAGATGACCTGCTCCATCCATCAAACTGTCCCGACCTGAGAGCGAGAGAAAGACGAAGAGAGATTACAGCCTGTTTAATCTCCCTCCTTCTCTCTCATTAGAAAAGATATATAGTCCTATTATAAGAATCTGTATGGACAATGTGGACAGATTGACATTTGCAAGACAGAGTGAAGTGGGGAATAAGCCCTTTAGAAGCAAGCCACACAAAAAATGTGTCTATAAAACAGGTGCGTTTTAGCCAACCTGGTTAATTTGAATTCTTCAAGTACGGTGCAAATTAACAAACCGGTACACGATATGTATATTATATAATGTCAAATTTTCAGCTTCATTAAAAAAATGCATTTTATCATGGGTGGTATATGAGTGCAAGGGAAAGTATAATTTACTTTGCTCTATTGCTAGAACAAGTTTTTGTGTTTGAAGGGGTCATGAACTACCTCTTTTTATTATTGTGTGCTGTTCTCTGAGGTCCACTTATAATGTTAACAAGACTTTTACATAAAAAAAACATCATAATTTAGGGTTGTAGTCTCAGAAGTAAACACCCACTTCTATGATTGGCTAACAAGTTGTGTATGTTTGACAGCCTACATCCTTCACAGTTGCACAGATGCTGTGATTTAGGTTAAAAATGCATAAAAAAGCAATAGTGACTACGTAATAAAAACAGTTAATCGCACCCGTGTGGTGCGACATCAGATCTAATATATAGCATCATCTTTTAGTTTCAATCTTTCTGAAATCTCTGCGTCGAATTGTACCTTGTTTGTAAACGAATCCTTGGTAAAAATGAAGTGAGCAAAGGACCAATTTCTTACTGACGCGGACTGGAACTTACGTTGGGATCAGAAGGAAGGCAATGCAAAGACTTGAGTTTTTCCACAACTTGGCACTGAACAGTGTCTTGTTTTCTTCAGAGTCACCTTTATCGTTTGGTTTCTGCGTAGACCTGCGTTTGTCACTCTCGTTATTTACACTACGTGCGTGAATCGGTGGGCGGGGCTAAACAGGCAGTGATGTAGAAGCCGGCGTTGATCTTCTTCTGCGGAGGTGGCGTTTAGCCACACTATTACGTTATAAAAAGGCACATTCCACAACCTGTCATTGTCGTTGATTTATTGAGATTCTCAATCTATCGATTCAATTTTATGCTGATTTCAAATAATTCTGATTTATTTGGGTACATTTCAGTTATCATGTTTATTTTGGCTTAAAATAATTAACTCTTAAGAGTCATTTGTTCATAAATCAGACTACACCGGTTGTGTTTTATGTTTGTTTTTGTGTGCAGCCCACAAGGAAAACTAGAAAGATGTCCATTATTTTGCAGTAAGCAATCTTTTAGTTGCATCAAATTGAACAAACTCACATTCACAACTTTTCTATAATTTCTCAGAAACCCCGCAGTTGTCACCGTTAAATTTGGCAGTGTTAAAATTGTTAAATGATTTTTAATGTTGACTTTTGAAAAGACACATGGCCTCTTAAATTTGAGCCACACACACTGCGTCATATGTGAAGTAAACAGTAATGCAGCTGCTGTTTGCCCGAGGAAAACCACATTTGTGCAGAATTTGGAAATTAATGGGATGGAAAGAAAGAGTTTTCACTGCCACAGATAAACGCTCTACTTCACCAGAGTCTACAGAAAGGCTGACATGGCCAGATTGGACAGTCTGCACTTCCGAGAGCAGATGTTTTCAATTTTCTTCTGCTTTTCTCATCCTTCTACTTGTTTATCGAAGGGGAAAAATACAAAATACTTTTACGATAAACACAAAGAAAAAAGCAAGTCTAATTACTCGCAGATGTATTTTGTTCAAAAGACTGATTCAGTTATAGCATTTAGCCAGTAAAAAGAATCACAGATGAGGAACACTGGGGTTCATCTGTTGTTGTTGCTTTTTATGTCTACACAGACATAAGAAGCAATGAGAGAAAGGACGTTTGCCGCAATATGTTGAAAGGCCACTATGAACTCGGAACTGAAAAACGAACGACGACGGAACAGAAAAAAAACAATGAACACTGTGCCCTCAGAACACTGACGCACAGTGACTCAAAGTCACAAACATGTCTTCAGGTAACAAACAGTTACAGTGATGGAGTCGGGTATATCACAATAGCAAACACACAGCGCTGACAGCTATTCAAGCGCTACAGCGGTGCCGAGAGTGACACACCGGCGCAGTGGGGGAGTTAACCACGGAGACGCTCCGGAGACGCAGGCCTTCTGAGATTTGAGGGGGCTTTACACCGCGACAGAGATGCAATGTCAGATACTGAGGATTATGCATGCACTTCACATCAAAGACAGCTTTGTTCTCACAAGAGAACATAGACAGGCGGAAAAAGAGCGACTACATTCATTCATTCGCTATTACAGACCCCTTTGATTGAAGTTTGTACAGAAAATGGCCTTAAACTGATGCGGCACAAAGCCCGAAAAGTCTTTAAAAGAGATTTCTTGTTCGAAATTGCGTAGGCACTCCAGGATGTAACGATTCTGAGCTATTCCGTTTTGCACACATTGCTGTAGACAGGGACTCCCTTTGTGTAAACATGTTTTAGCATGAATAACACTCTGTCTTTTCGGAAAACAAATGACTGATGAGTAAAGGAAAAAAGAATGATAAAAAGTGAGCCAGAGATAAAAGCAAGTCGCTTCGCCTTCTATTGTCTTTTTTTATGTTTTTGGTTGCTGTAAATGAAGAGTCAAACGAATATTTGAAAGGAAATCACAAAGGAGCAGAACGCTTGCCATCTGTGATATGTATCATAGCCTTCTTCCTCTGTAGTGTATTTTTCTCTCTTGTAACCTTTGTTTAACTGACTCATTTTATTTTTTTAAAGTCGGCATGAAATGAAAATTGCAGTCTTCTCTTGTCTATTGTGATATAGTTATGTATATGCAAGTGAAACAGTTTACTAAACAAGAAAAAATAGGACGGGACTTGATTTTGTCCAAATAAATAAATAAATAAATAAATAAATAAAAGTATCAAAAATGAATATAGTAAAATATCTGCAGTATTATGTATACAGAATGTATAATGTATTATATACATAATGCATACTGTTTTTTTAATCATTATGAATATGTCTATTGACATACCTGACCATAAAGATAATTTTAGATGTAGACAATCTATTCAGATTTTCATTTATATGTTAAGGATTTATAAATATATACAGTATTTTGTGATTTACAAACACAACTTTAGAATTATAACTATATATTCGTGATTTGCATTTATATCTTCAGACTTATAACTATATATTCAGAATTACTTCTATATTCACAATCTACATTTATGTATTAAGATTTGTATCTATATAGACATACATATGTATAATGTATTATATACATAATGCATACTGTTTTTTTAATCATTATGAATATGTCTATTGACATACCTGACCATAAAGATAATTTTAGATGTAGACAATCTATTCAGATTTTCATTTATATGTTAAGGATTTATAAATATATACAGTATTTTGTGATTTACAAACACAACTTTAGAATTATAACTATATATTCGTGATTTGCATTTATATCTTCAGACTTATAACTATATATTCAGATTTACTTATGTATATTCACAATTTACATTTATAAATTCAGACATATAACTATATATTCAGAATTACTTCTATATTCACAATCTACATTTATGTATTAAGATTTGTATCTATATATTCAGACATACATTTATATATTCAGTGTCATATTATTTCCTGTTTGGCCTTTCATAATATATATTTTATGCTATGCACATATTCATAAAAAAATATATATAGTATAGATAGATATGTGAGTGTTGTGTGAGATGTGTGTGTGTGTGTGTGTGTAGCATTTCTTTTAAAGAAAGGTTGCACAAACATACTTTCCAAGCAAAGGAATTCTGTAATTTCTGACCATTTAAATCATAAATCTGATTGTGATTACTATGTGAATTCAAGAAACTGATTTCATACATCCACTAGAAATCACCTTAGAACCTGTTGGTTAAAAGTAATTGCAAAAATACCTCTGAAAAGAGAAGCTAGTCCTGAGAAAACCACTTGGTTTGATATTTTTTATCGAACTGTTTACTTTTAAACCCACTGTATATTTGAATGGAACTTCACAATCTCACTCTTCACTGAAAATGCTTAACAACATGGCATTGGAAGACACTCCAATTCAATTATTTATCAGATCAACAATAACAACAACAACAAAAATCTCAGAGCGCAGTCGTGCAAATGTCTGCCAGGCTAATTTTCACTTCATAAATAGTGAGAAAGCTATCACAGCTTATTTGCTAAGCATGTGCTGAAAGGACACATGCAACATTATCTTCACATTAGAAGAACAGTGGCCTTATTTGATGCTTTGCTGAGAGGAGAGGAGACAAATAAGATTTACAGTGTGCAGGGGTGGTTTGATTGTGACATCCATATGGATGCACTGAAACAATGAAACGCCTCTGTGCACATGCATCTGACATTTAAAAATATGAATACGTGCATAGCTAAGAAAAAGCTTTCCGTCATCATGCTCTAGTCGTACTCTGCCGTCTATAATTAGCTGACAAAGGTGCCATACAGCTCCGCTGTCCTCACACATTGTGTCATCTGCCATCCTTCCACCGCTGGAGTTTCATTGCATAATTTTGTAAAAAAACAAAAAAAACAACGCACAGCGAGATGTGTGTATGTGTGTGAGAAAAGCGTTCTCAAACAAGGTGTTTCCCTCCCTGAAGCAATCACAGATTTATTTTGAGCTCAGATCTGTGAGATCGCTGCTTCACGGAGAAACACCATCCAGCCTCTCTGACTCTGCACTCAGTCAAGGCACAAAGGCCTCACCAGTTTTCCATATTCTTCACCTTTATGTGGGCCGACGGCCAGTGAATCAATGAGTCAATGACCATGTTGATTTTGGTACCAAGAGTTGTTTGTCCTAGACAGAGCAGATTGCCTAAAATCACAGAAGAGGATATTGTGTTGGATCTGAGAAGATGGGTTGGGTGATTTTTGTGACAGAAATGTCAAATAAGATGGGGTGGGTGATTTTTTTTTTTTTTTTTTTTACAAGGTCTGCCATGTACAATATGCCCTATTCAGAAAGACAAAAATGACCTTAAAATTATTTATTTAAATTAATTTAAATAATTACAAATATTTATTCTTAACTAGAAATAATGAAAAAAACTAAATACAAGCACAATGATAAAGTGATTTTAATGAACTATCATTACAAAGCAAGGGTGAGTCTGTGAAGCCAGTAATTGGAAATGTGCACATTGTGATCTCAATTTGAAATCAAATGGCCGTGTTTTATTCTCCTTTTGTGTGTGTGTGTGTGTATGTGTGTGTGCATGTGCATGTCTTGAACTTGCCAAGAATGACATTGAACTATACAATATACATACAACATACATACAATATACAATATCATATGTATTTTTTTGTTTTTAAAATATCTGTTAATGTTTATAATATTCAGTGTGAGATACACAATAACATGCTTCTGTCTTGCTCGCTTTTCTAGCACGCAATGTATTTTATGACCAATAAGGGTGATTTCTCTTATTTATTTATTTATTTATTACAATGATAATAAAAAAAAACTGTTAATTGAAAATGTGACATTTAAAACTGGCCTTTTGTTTATTTGATTAAAATACAGTAAAACAGTAATTTATGAATATTGGGAAAAGTAAAATTGTAACATTTGATTAAATAAAAAAGCATTTTTATTTATTTATTTATGTATTTATTTATTTGTTTGTTTTATGAATAGAAAGTTCAATGAACAGCATTTATTTGAATAGAAATGGATGGCCAGGGGCCACAGGCTCCTGTGCACAATCACACCACTAATCGGTTAGCACCTTGTAAACATACCGACTTCATTCCCTCAACACCTGCCCCCTCTCCGAACCAACTCCATCACAGGAGGTCAAAATATTCAGCAACCTAGTTTAAGGGATCTAGCATTGATTGGACTCATAGCATAGGATGCATTAAGTGTGGTGCTCATGTGGGCGGAACAGGTTCAAGTTTGGCCTGTAAAGTGTCCCAATTCTATTCCCCATTTTCCAAATATTTCCTGTTCTGTCCTGCAAAAGTTTGGAATTATTTATGGTTTTTGAAATAAGTATCTTATGCTCACCAAGGCTGCATTTATTTGATCAAAAATACAGCAAAAACAGTAATATTGTGAAATATTTTTAAAAAGTTTTTATTTTCATATATTTTAATATGTAATTTATTCCCAGATTTTCAGCAGCCATTACTCCAGTCTTCAGCATCACATGATCCTTCAGAAATCATTCTAATATGCCGATTTGGTGCTCAATTATTATCATTTATGAATGCTCAGTTATTAATGGTTCTTGTTATTTTCAATGTTGAAAGGACTTTTTGCTGATTAATATTTTGTGGCTTTTTTTTAGGATTCTTTGATGAATATAAAGTTTAATGATCAGCATTTATTAAAAAATAGAAATATTTTCTAACATTATAAACATCTGTACTGTCACCTTTAATCAAATTGATGTCTTTGCGGAATAAAAGTAATATTTTTTTCTTCTTCTTCTTAAAAAAAAAAACCTAACTTGCCCCAAACATTTCAATGGTAGTGTATCACATTTTTTTTTTCTTATATTAATACAAATATTAAGCAACAAAAATTGTTTTCAGCATCAATAATAATAAAAAAAATGTATTGAGCACCAAATCAGCATATTAGAAGGATTTCCGAAGAATCATGTGACAATGACTACAAAAATGACTGTTGAAACTTCAGCTTTGCCATCATGGGAATAATTTAATGTTAAAATATATTCAAACTGAAAAGAGTTATTTTAAATTGTAATAATAGTTTACAATATTTTACTGTATTTTTGATCAAAGAAATGCAGCCTTGGTGAGCATAAGATACTTTTCATTAAAAACAATTACAACGTTTGTAGCGTATTAAAAAAGTGATAACACTTTTGTATAGGGACCAATTCTCACTATGAAGCAGTTGCTTATTAGCATGCCCATTATTAACATATTGGCTGTTTATTTGTACTAATAAAGCACACATTCTGCATGACCATATTCTACATCCCTAATCCTACCAAACCATACCTAAACTTAACAACTACCTTACTAACTATTAATAAGCGGCAAATTAGGACTTTATTAAGGCAAAAGTAGTAGTTAATGGTTTGTTAATTTTAAAATAAAGTGTGACCAAAAAAGTTTATTGTAGCTTATTGAGTGAGACATCAGAAGGCAGAGATGACTGCATTTTTTCATTGTTGATTGACTGTCCTCAAACTGTGTATTGAATTCCCTTCCAAGTTTCTCTATACGAAAATCGCAAACAGTATTTTCAGTACATGAGGTGTTGTGTAAACCAAAGCAGAGAGCGTGTGAAATGTTTCTGTGTATGTTGGTAACAGAAACCTGTCACAAACAGACTATTCGAGAGACTTATGCATGCACAAACATGATGTGACTGCGCTTAATGAAATGTGCTCTGTGATTTCTGATGCATTTTGGCTTGATGAGGAATGGTATAGTTGAGAAAGGCATAGCCTATAAGAGAAGATGAAGTGAACGACAGAATAAGGATGTACAGGAGAAAGACAAAAGGGGGACATCTAGGTTAAAAGGCATGCATGGCTGCCCTCCAAAAAGCCAATAGTGCCAGCTTGCCCAATTTCACCCCAGCTCATGATTCAGGATTATAAATATATAAATAATATATTTTCTTATTTTTTATTTTTATTAATATTAATATTATTGAGATCTTAAATTATATGGTTTATTTTGTTATTTTTCAAATGATTAATATTATTGAACGCTCAAACCACATGGCTGATTTTATTATTTTTATTATACAAATTATTAATACTCTGCGTTCCATGTTTGCCTCTTAAGCTCAAAACTGCAGGCGTGTATCTAAAAGAGGCAGTCGGGCGGAACTGATATGACTGTGCCATTTAGATTTAACACAAAGATTGTGACATGCATATTTCACCGTAATCAGTCAGAATCATGACCTGTTTTCTGTGATGATTATACAAAAATAATTATTATATTTAATAT
>NW_015625652.1:854180-862548 GCF_001515625.1 Sinocyclocheilus rhinocerous | reverse complement strand
TATTTAAGATTATAAATATATAAATAATATATTTTCTTATTTTTTATTTTTATTAATATTAATATTATTGAGATCTTAAATTATATGGTTTATTTTGTTATTTTTCAAATGATTAATATTATTGAACGCTCAAGCCACATGGCTGATTTTATTATTTTTATTATACAAATTATTAATACTATTGAGAGCTCAAATCAAATGGCATATTTTATTATTTAGATTTTTTTAAATTATTAATATTATTGAGAGCTCAAATCATGTTTTTTGTTTCTGTTATTAAAATTATCAATATTATTGAGAACTCAAATCATATGGCTTGTTGTGTTTTATTATTAAAATTATTGAGAGCTCAAATCATATGGCTTATTTTATTATACTATTATTAATATTGTTGAGAGCTCAAATTATGTTTTTTGTTTTTTATTATTAAAATTATCAGTATTATTGAGTGCTCAATTCATATGGCTTATTTTATTGTTTTTTATGATTAAAATTATTAATGTTATCGAGAGCTCAACTCATATGGCTTATTTCATTATTGTTGTTGATGATGTTTTTTTATTGAAATCATATAATTTTAGCTCAGATCATATGGCTTATTGAAGAAAGTGATCAGGAATGAGAAAAAAGGCTGAACATCCCAGACTTACATTCAAAAATGGAGATCAGAGGGGACATATCATCAGTTCACATAACACATGATCAACTTCCTAACCACACCCTAGCAACCAGCCAGAACAACCTAGCAACCGTATAGCAATGTGCACCAGACATATCTTCGCATCAGAATATCGCAGACACATTGAGGTGGGCTCTTTTGACTTGGCCCAATGAACCGTGGACCCTGGGAATACCATAGAAAGGCATATGATAACACTAAAATTATTTCACCCCTTATTATTATAATTATTTGATTTTTATTATGTAGCTGATCATTCCTGTTATTATTGCTGTGGTGATGCTGATAGACTATATATTATACATATTTTTTTCAGGTATTTATATGGTTTAGAGTAGAGCACACAGGTCGAGCAGCATCATAACCTGTTGTTGAGGAGCTCGGCTGTGCGCTTCAGACGGGCTGAGGTCGCGTGTGCTGCAGTCAGAGGCTCTGGTGAGTCTGAAAGTGCGCAGTGAGGCATCTCCTGCTCCGTGATCGCCGTTTATTCCCCTATTCCCACGGAGGGAATTGAGCGCTGGCACAGTCCCCCCTACTGTACAAACACGGAACTTCTACTCACTCACCACATCTATTATTACCAAACGAGAAGTTTCCATACTGTCGGTGTTTAATGGCGCATGTAGCTTACTTTAGACTTTACAAGCAGCATATGGTAAGACAGTTTAACAGAAAGAGAGAGCGAGAGAGTCGAAAAGAGAGCCAGCAGTGGAGTCATTGTTCATTATTTTATGTTGCATATACTGCAAGTGTTATTTTAGTAAGATTATACTGGCATCTTTGTTATCATTTATAGATTTTTTTAAATTTCAATGTATTTTTTAATTTAATTTAAATATTTACATTTATTTAATGGTGATTTTGCATGTAAGAACGTGCAAATCAAGTACTTTGCAATTGAAAGAGGGAAAGAGAAATGGGAGTTAGCCTTTTATTCACATTGTTAAAGAGAGACATCGTCACTGAACCGGACAAAACACGAGCTCTCAACCTTTTCTTTCTTTCCATGTGCTGCTGAACGCTGCACTGGCTCTACATCACAAGTGGTTTGCTCTTAATATCAAGTGACAGGTTCTGTAATAATATTTAAAGTGGAATATGTGTCATATTCCATAAAAATGCTCCAAACGCATCAATATATCCGAATACAAGAGTCGGCATTGAAATATAGGCAACGTGTTGTATGGTAAATCGATTTAAGTGGCAAACACGAATAAAAAAAGAGACAAAAGTTGTGAACAAAAAAAAAAAACCCTATAAAAACTTTGTTCCAGGTTTATGTTGCAACCAGTTTTGCGAGTAGGTTTTGATGTTGTGCCGGGGAAGGATAGGAGACACGAAACGGGAAGGTATATTCCCATTCCACAAGGGAGATCCGAGCAGCAACTATTGTGCACAATGTATAGCCAATGTAAAAAAACAGACACCACATGCTTAGCTGCATCCAGCGAAGCTAAAATTGTCAGATATGTTTGTTCTGAGATCATGTTCTTATGCCAAAACTGTTCTTATGGTCAACACCGCAGTTTGGTAGGTACCTTGGAGAGCGAAAGCTGTCTGACGAGAACGACAAGCACAGATAAATGCATATATGAGTTCAGAAATCCTCTACAAACTGAATTGGCCTATACAGATTTGTCGTGTCATTCTCTGATGTAACACTTATAAAGAGTAGCCTACACAAAAGATCCAACAGAGTCGATGAGAATGACCCTAGTCTCCATCAATGCGTGCGTAAAAAGAGATATCACTCAATTATTGTAGACAAGGCATAATTGATATGAGGCTGTGATTAAATTACTGAATATATTATTATGTGTAAGCAAAAGCATTTCATTTAATTACCATGTCAAGTGGGGCTGAAATGGGGCAAACGTAGGGTCTCTAATCACATTCTAGATAGATGATAATGAGGGTTTACCTCGAAAAAGTTGGCATGTCCCATCTGTTTGTCTGCACATAAAAAGCCTTCGACTATTCCTCCAACTTGTTCAGAAAAAGTTCGGTGTATTTATTCTTTCAACAGGCAATATCTGCCTGAACAATGACACAAAAGAAGGTCTGTTTGCTCCAGTGGAAGAGAGGTGTTCATAGGACCGAAAAAAAGCAACAAGCATCCATAAATTCACAGCGGATCCTGTTAATGTGTGTTTCTGTTCTGTCACTTCTGATAATGTTACTCTGTTTCCCAAATGTTTATTATTTAATCCAGCCCGCAAGTCGTAACGGTTGTCCCGTTTTCCGGATAAAAAGTCCTGAAGTGGTGTGTGAAGGCTCCAGGGAGGTGTGCAGTGAGCGTAGCCCAGGTTCGGGTCGGGTGGTCTCTCATTTTTTATTTTTTATTTATTTATTTAATAATGTTTTAATGAGTGAGTATGTGAGGCATCTTTTAAAGAAGACGGGTTCTAACTCACTTAAGAATTACAAAAATGCACTTCTATGAATATTTATGAAATTATAGTGAGGAAACGTGATACACAGCAACATGCGACATCAATTTCAATGTAAATTGTGTTCGCAAGAAATATTTTGGCGCCAAACCACCGGAGGTGCGCTTGGAAAACGCGGTTTCTCCAGCGTTTGGCTCGTGGGCGGCCACCTGCTCACCGCGCGCGCTCGAGCTGGAGACTCTGGGTTCTCCAGCTCGAGGGCGGGGAGAGGGAGGCTTCTGATGCTAAAGCTGCTCCTCATGGAACCGATCGGAAGCTGACAGAAGCGGGGAGAGCAATATTACGCAAAAACATGTCGTCATGGCACCAGGCGCCCCTTTCCTGTTGCGCAAAGGATGCAAATGATCAGCTGGCATTCAGGGCAACCTGTGCCATGTAAACATGGGAAAGTGTGAACTCTTTGCAAAATAATCTGTATAATACCAACATTTTGCAATATAGAAATGATGAATTATGTGCATTTCTAAACCACGTGCTCTGCAGTACCTTGCAAGTTTATTTTTCAAAGAAACAAGGCATTTATATGCAACACTGTTGTCTTTTTGGCCAGTCATCAACATTAGAGTGTCATGTCTTTATATTCCAATAACTCTTATTTATTTGAGTTTTGCCCTGGGCTAAAGCATCGTGGGAAAGCCCTCTGATGTGAGATGTGAAAAGAACAGCTTGCAGAAACAAGGTGTCCTATTCTTTTATCATGTGGTAGCTACAATAAAATACTGAGAGTTGTCTCAGTTTAGAGCATTCTTCTTTTTGTGTTTCACAGAAGAAAGGTCACAAAGGTTTGGAATAACTTGAGGGTGATTAAATATTGATATAATTTTCATTTTTGGATGGATAATAATATACAAATCCCAAATCCCTTTGGGATCACCCCCAAATATCCCTTTGGGATTCATTGATCTGCTTTACCTTTCAGATATAGATATATACCAGTGCTATCTTCTCTTCCACCTTGTGTTCAAATGTCAGGTACAAATGTGTCGCCTTTATGTTCAAATAACTCTTGTTATTTATTTCAGTTTCGCCCTTGGCTTGGACATCACAGCTGGGAAAACCCTCTGATGTGATACTGAAGGAGAAAAATGTGTTTCCGTGAGCAGGAGCATGAGTAAAGGGTTCTAGATCTTTTCATGAAATAGAGTGATACACTGAAATGCATACATTTGTAATGTCAACTTCAATCCCCTGGCCCAACCCACACAAATCTATATACACTTTCAGCTCACAGCATCTGCATTATCAACCTATATAAGGTGATTTATTCACCATATTGCCATAGATTTGTCTTTGTTAAAATATTTAACAAAGCAGATTAATCCAAACACAGCATCTTATGTCAGGGTCTTACTCTTTCATGTGCATATTCTGATTTGTAGACAGAAAGAAAAATAATGTCCACGTGAATGAGCGATACCTATAGCTTAAAGTAAAAGGTGCTGCTGATGTCGTGCATCCGCAATAAACCTCTATCCTCGCATCATGTCAACACTTTCAGATAGTTATTGTGTGGCTCCTTATTTAGTCTGAGCTAAAAATGGAAGTGTACTGTGAAAAACATACACTTTGGCAAGGTTTCGCCTTAGATGTGCCTGTAAATGGATCTAATGTTGGATGACAAGTATCTATCTATCTATCTATCTATCTATCTAGAATTTAATTCAATACTTTTTTATACTTTTCTCAAAACCTTTGAATTAAAAAAAAAACTATTGCTATATGGTTATTGTCATGGTTCTACTGTGTGGGGAACGTAGGAGCGCGGAGACGAAGGAGTTTCAACTTGACAATCTTTAATGAATCCAAATAACTGGGAGCACACACGTAGAACATAGGAGAGACGTTTAACACTGGACGCTAGACACAGGAAAACACTGGGCTTAAGTAACTGGGTCTAAATGAGGATAATCAGGGGAACACAGGTGAATCAAATGAACACAATCAGGCATGGGAGAAACTGGGTCACGGGGAGCACATGGGGAGCAAAACACAACACAACAGGAACACAGGTCTGACATTACCTCGCCCTCCCGGAAGGGAGTGCCACGTGCCTTATAACTTCCAATTTATGAGGGAGGGGGGGTAGGCGCTCTGGAGGCCTCTAGGGACAGGCTTACACGGGACGGAAGGCCTCCAGGGCGGTACCCGTTCCGGGACCCATGGCGGATCAGGCAGTTCAGGGAGCCATGGCGGAGCCCTCTGTGGGCCAGACGTAGGAGCAGCGGCACTCCCTGGGCTTGACTCGGGAACTGTGGCCCTCCCTGGGCCAGACGTGGGAACAGCAGCCCTCTCTGGCCGGTACGTGGGAACAGAGTCTCTCCCTCTGGGCAGGACGTGGGAACCACAACCCTCTCTGGGCTGGACGTAGGAGCAGGAGCCCTCTCTGGGCTGGACTGTGGAACAGGAGCCCTTCCTGGGCTAGGCGTAGGAGCAGGAGCCCTCTTTGGGCTTAACTTGGGAACAGAGTCTTTCTCTGGGCTGGTCGTGGGAATAGGAGCCCTCTCAGGGCTGGACATAGGAACAGGAGCCCTCTCTTGGCTGAATGTGGGAACAGGAGCCCTCTCTGGGCTGGACATGCGAACAAGAGCCCTCTCTGGGCTGCAATGGGGAACAGGAGCCCTTCCTCGACTTTGGTCAGGGGCTCGAGCCATCAGTCTTTTCCTCCTCATACTTCTCTTTTGGTTGGAGGTTAAAGAGAATGCTGAAGTCATAATAGGGCTTGGGAGTGCATCGGCCGGCGGCCTTGACATTGGAGCAGCCGGTGGGCTTGACGCAGAGCTGGTTCTGGATCGGGGCCGGAAACTCTCCAGACACCGGAGGATACCTTCCCACCAGCTCAGTCCAGTGGTGTCTGGGAGGTCCACGGGGCGATGGTAATTGGCCCTGATCCAGAACAAAGAATTAAGTCACGGCATCACGGCAAGCCCGCAGAATTCCCGGGCTAACTCTACAAATGGAAGATCCTTACGGGCTAGGGCAGCGAATCTCGTGGCGGCTTCCATGACCACAGGGAAACGGAAACAAAAACTTTCAGAAACGGAAACAAAAACGGGGAGAAGGGGCGCCGCTTACTGTTTGGTCCAGTGTTCTGGCACGGTTCTACTGCGTGGGGAACGAAGGAGCGCAGAGACGAAGGAGTTTCAACTTGGCAATCTTTAATGAATCCAAATAACTTGGGAGCACACACGTAGAACATAGGAGAGATGTTTAACACTGGACGCTAGACACAGGAAAACACTGGGCTTAAGTAACTGGAACTAAATGAGGATAATCAGGGGACACAGGTGAATCAAGTGCACACAAGCAGACACGGGAGAAACTGGGTCACGGGGAGCACATGGGGAGCAAAACACAACACAACAGGAACACAGGTCTGACAGTTATATGCATTTCTTTGAATATCAGTTTGTTCTAATTATACTTTTTAAAATTCAAACTGAAATTCTGCATGTTATATGAATTATACAAGACGTAATTCTTCATCCTCAATTCAAATGAAATTCAACTTTCTCAATTCAATTCTGAATGATGCACAATCCTGTTGGTGGGATACCAGCTTCCAAAAACCACAACATGTGTTGCTTCAGCAGAGATTAATACCGTTTTAGCTGTTATTTTCAACAGTATGCTTTGAAAGGATAGCCCAGACCTTTTGCCAGTGAGTTGGTGGTTGATAGTTTTTGGGAGGTCATTCTCACATTAAAAAGTAAATTTCAGTGAATCACAGCTCACAGGCAACAAGAGACTGCAGCACTGGAGGCCAGAAAAGCTGTCTTGAGTCTTATTCCTGCCACAAAGGCATAGCATGTGAAAATGTCTGCAGATTGAATACAAGTCGGGCAGCAGGCAGTGTTTCGGTTGTGCTCAAGGGGGCAAATGACAGATGCAGACCGACCAGAAACAAGTGAGCTGCAATAATCTAGTAGAGAAATAACTAAGGCCTGCATGAGTCAGGAATGTAGAAAGGGCATCAGTTGTGAATTATGTCTTATCTGTGTTATTACCATCTAACTTGTCATTTTCACAACCTGTTAGAAATCCTATTATAGACATTTAAGGCACATCTGTTGGCATAAAAATCCCTCAGCCATACCCTGAGGTTTTTCAATCATTTGGATTCAGATTAGGGTGCATAAAAACTCTAGTGAGACGTGGGGATAAACAAATACAAAATACAACTGCAACACAAAATGTTGTCGGTTATCTGTTGCCATCAGTATAATGTTCATACCACGACCTTCATGTACAACATGGCTCGGTATTTATCTAAAAAGTGTTTCAATCATGCCTTATTTATGAAGCAAGTGGCTTTGTTGGTTTGCTGACATGTTTGTTTGTTTATCTTATACTCAAGGTGTTTGTTTTTTTCACTGGTGTGGCTGTTGCAAAGATGGTGAGGCTTTAAGACAGCAGTCCCTGTTCTATCTAAGCGTCTCGTCTTGCTGGAATACGGGGGAGGTTTGGATGTGTGAACGCACAGCACTGTGGGCTGCGTTTCTGCTGAGAAAGGAAGAAGGAGAGGGGGATGAAAATATGTGTCAGTTTTAGAGTCTCAGATGAGTAATGCAACCATCTGCCTCTGCCTGTGAGTGTTTGCATGCACATCTCGTATATGGACCGTCAGATGCACAAACACACATATAAACACCTTGTTATTTTAAATTATTAGAAAATATGGGATTAGTTTCCACTGCTATGCTGATGATACTCAACTATATATCTCAACAAGACCAGATGAAACTTCTAAATTATCTAAGCTAACAGAGTGTGTTAAAAATGTAAAAGATTGGATGACCTACTGAATTCGGATAAGACAGAGATATTACTTATTGGCAGTGTTGGGAAGTAACTAGTTACATGTTACGTATTTTTACGTAATTACGTAATTTCATTACAAAATAAAAGTAATTGTAATCAGTTACAGTTACTAAGAAAAAATGTGTAATTAAATTACAGTTACTTATGAAAATGTTAAGGATTACAAAGGGGGTTACATCTGCTTTTTTTCACACACACAGATTTAATTGATTTCTTTCATAAATTGCAGTGACTGCTCTAAAATATGAAACACCAATGTTTCAGAAGTTTATAACAAGCTTATGTATATGCTTTATTTTTTTAAGATTAACAGTTTTTTCTAAGGCATTGTTAGATTCCAGTGTTTCCTGTCATAGCTATGCAAAGATTTGATTCCAAAAACAGTATCATAGCTGATAAAATATTTCTTCCTATGATTTTA
>NW_015625652.1:837880-848821 GCF_001515625.1 Sinocyclocheilus rhinocerous | reverse complement strand
AACCTATTTATTACTTTTCTTCCCTTGAAGCCAGATTTCTCTGACTTCATGATGCATTGCTGCACTAACAGGAAGAAAATTATAAAAACTCAAACCATGTTCCAAGTGCCCAACCAAAGGGAACGCTTATCACTATAATGGTGAGTTAAAAAAAAAAACACATTTTAGGAAAATCAACATCTATTTATGAAGTTAGCTTATGTGATGTTCTCTCAAATATTTCAGTTGTATTGAAAATTCAACATTCAAGATGATTTTGGGAAACGAGTGAATGCAACTAGTGAAAGATAACTGCAGACATGGAGGAAATGGGTCTATTAAGACTAAAAGTCTATTAAGACTCTTTTTCTTTTCTTCTTCTTCTGTTGTTATGTTGCACATTAGCAACATATTAGTGCACTGCTGACTCTCACTGGTTTATTAATGTCATTGGTTCCTTTGTGGCTACTTGAATATTTTAAGTAAGTGTCACTCAAAACAGTAAGTAAATTGTTTTATTTGCCTTGAAAGTAGCTGTAACTTAATAAAACCTAGTAAGTATAACAACTAAGTAAAGATAACTAATTAAATCTAAGTCAAGTCACCTTTATTTATATAGCGCTTTTAACAATACAGATTGTGTCAAAGCAACTGAACAGCATTAATTAGGAAAATAGTGTGTCAATAATGCAAAAATGACAATAGTAAACACTAAGTAAGTAAGTGTTAAATGTAAAATGACAATAGTAAAAAAATAGTTAAAAGTAAAAATGACAATAGTAAACACTAAGTTACTAAGTAAGGTAAACTATTGGATTGTACAGTGTACTGGCAGATTCATATTTAAAACAGTATTTATTTTGCCCCATCATTTCATATTTAAAGGTTTAAAATGATAAATTTAAAATATAATTTTTATAATAGCTTTAAAATTTATAATTGCTTTAATTGCGTTCTTGCCACCCATTTTTATTTACAGGTGGTTAACATGAAAACAAGACATCAAAATTATCATTCCCCTTACCTTAAGTTGTCACACACCACTGAAGCACAGGAAACAAGACGAGTGTTCACAGGACTTTATTGAAGGGAAACACTCAGGGAAAACACAGGTAAGTTGATACGACGTGAATGCCCAGTATTAGAGAGACTTATCTCAAATTCACCAGTCCGTGTGTGCTTCAGGGAGGATAGGAATCAAGGGCAGATGACCAGCGGCTGAAGAAGACGATCAGATAACAGGAAACCAGGAGTCGGGTAAGTCTTACACATTAGCGATAGACGAGACCAGACGGTTAGGTGTCTGTGAGTGCGGGTTTATAAGCATCTCTTAATTGGGCAGAGGCAGGTGCAAGGAATCAATATTCAGGTGAGCTGGAACGGGAAGGTGGGGCTGTAGGGTCTGACGCAGGTGGAATGGCTGGATCCGTGACATAAGTATTCCATAGTATTTCAAAGTATTTAGATTAAGTTACTAAACATGAGTAATCTAATGAAATACATTGTAAAATCATTTTTAAAAGTTTTTTTTTTTTTTTGTAATCTGTTTTGAAATATATTTTAAAAGTAACCTTCCTAATCCTGTAAAATACTGGGCAACACATAAAAAGTTTCAATCCTAAATATATAAATAAATGTGTCAAGTTTCATCTGTTCATCTGTCCCACTCACATAGTCTGCCATAGCCAGTGTTGGGAAGTAACTAGTTACATGTAACGGAATTACGTAATTTAATTACAAAATAAAAGTAATTGTAATCAGTTACAGTTACTGAGAAAAATTGTGTAATCAAATTACAGTTACTTATGAAAATGTTAAGGATTACAAAGGGGGTTACATCTGATTTTTTTTCACACACACTCCCACATACAGATTTAATTGATTTCTTTCATAAATTGCAGTGACTGCTCTAAAATATGAAACACCAATGTTTCAGGAGTTTAGAACATGCTTATTCGATAACTCTTTTATTTCCTTTATGGGTTTATGTAGCTATTCTTCATTTTTTAAGATGAACTGTTTTATCCAAGGCATTGTTAGATTCCAGACAGTGTTTCCTGCCATAGGATTTACAAAGATTTGATTTCAAAAACAGTATCAAAGCTAATAAAATATTTCTTGTTATGATTTTAAATATGCATTTAACCTCAGAATGATCTCGAAGTAAGTCTGATTTTGTGGAGGATATGTTTCAAAGGGGACATCGGATGCCCATCTTCCACAAGTTGGTATGTTTCTTTAGGGTTTTCATGAAGGTCTGCAACATACTTTGGTTAAAATTCCTCACAACACCCTTATTTAAGCTTGTTCTGTTTACAGCGACTTGTTTCAGGGCATGTCCCTTTAAATGCTAATGAGCTCTGCTCACCCCACCCCTCTCTTTCCTGGAAGAGCAAAGGCGATTTGCAAGTAATTATAAAAAAGTATAAAGTGTGACACTTAATACTTCTGGAAGTGCAGCTGGATCACAAACAATGGGTACTGATCTATCCTTGAGTTTTAACTTTTTAACGAAACATGCCTTAAATTGTCCCTCATTCAGAAAGCAGTCTGGAGTAAAATTGCTTGCGCATACATAAATTAATTTAGGTGTACTCGGTGGTGCATTACCATCAAAACAATCCTCAGTGGCCCTGATGTCGGGAAAAAATTAACACTCTTATGTTCTTCTACATCACAAAACCACAAAACACCTGCATCGCTTACAAGACATTGTCGCTACAGCTGCTCGAGCATGGAGAGAATGATGGACTTCATACAACTGGCTGAGGGCGAAAGTATGCTAATACGGGACAGTCCGTCAGCGGTCGTTGGAGGGGCCTGAGCAAATATGACATCATACTGCTCAGAAAATCAAAACGGCTTGATATTTGAGACTGTTTAGGGTTTGGGGGGATTAAAAAAAAAGGAGTGAATGGATTTTTATCATTGGGTAAATTAGTTAACAGTGCATTGAAGGAAACAAAATAACTAATAAACAATGAACCATTTTTGTTGTTGTTGTACTGGTACAACAGCTGCATCACATTTACTAAATCTATATAATTTAGGCATAGTATCTAACAAATAATTAATTAATTTATAGGGTGGTTGTGTTCACACACTGCTAAGATACATTTATGTAAACACCATGTAAAAGTGAAAACATCCAATGTCTCCTTTAAAATTAAAATATTATAATCTTAATTTAAGTGATGAAGGATTTCGAAAGTCTGACAGGAAACAGTGTTGACTGTTGAGGACTACTGTAAGGTTAACCCTGTCTGGTTTATGTTTAAAACTAATTACATTTTAAGTAAGGTAACTTGTAATCTGTAACCTATTACATTTCCAAAGTAACCTTCCCAACACTGCTTATTGGACCAAAAAACAGTACACAGAATCTTTTGGATTACAATTTGCAACTAGACGGATGTACTGTTACTTCCTCTACAGTCAAAAATCTGGGTGTTATATTAGATAGCAACTTGTCTTTTGAAAATCATATTTCCCATGTTACAAAAACAGCATTCTTCCATCTTAGAAACATTGCCAAGTTACGAAACATGTTACCTATTTCTGATGCAGAAAAGCTAGTTCATGCATTCATGACCTCTAGACTGGACTATTGTAATGCACTGCTAGCTGGTTGTCCTGCATCTTCAATAAACAAGATACAGGTAGTCCAAAATGCAGCGGCTAGAGTCCTTACCAGGTCAAGAAAATATGATCATATTACCCCAATTTTACAGTCCCTGCACTGGCTACCTATTAAGTTCCATATCAGTTAAAAAATATTATTACTTGCCTATAAGGCCCTTAATGGGCTAGCTCCTGCGTACCTAACTAGTCTTCTACCACGCTACAATCCATCACGCTCCCTAAGGTCACAAAACTCTGGACTTTTGGTAGTACCTAGGATAGCAAAGTCCACTAAAGGAGGTAGAGCTTTTTCGCATTTGGCTCCCAAACTCTGGAATAGCCTTCCTGATAACGTTCGGGGTTCAGACACACTCTCTCTGTTTAAATCTAAATTAAAGACACATCTCTTTGGCCAAGCATTCAAATAATGCATCTCATAATCTTGTACTGCAGTTATATCTGATCAAATGCACATTATTATTCTTTAGCTTGGATTAAACAAATAAATTTTGGTTGGAACAGCAGCTACACTAATTATGTCTATTTGTTTCTCTGTTTTTGCCACGGGATTGACATCCCGTGGTAAACTAGGATTTACACAAGCTTCAGTCTGGATCCAGAACACCTGAGAAGAGATGATGCCAACCCCTCAGAGGACCTCAGATGATGCCAACCCTGAAACAACATACAGAACTACCACATTTTGCTATAAGTTTGATTGCATCATATAATAATTGCTGTTAATAGTGTTCATCGTCTGTTTGATTACGTCTTTAATTGATTTTTCCGTACATTTCTGCCATATGTACATTAACTGACAGTCACCACTGATAAGCTACCACTAAATATTGTAGAAACTTAATTTGCTGTAAAGTTGCTTTGCAACGATTTGTATCGTGAAAAGCGCTATACAAATAAACTTGAACTGAATTGAATTGAATTGAGTCTCTTGCTATAAGTTTGATTGCATCATTTAATAATTGCTGTTAATAGTGTTCATCGTATGTTTGATTACGTCTTTAATTAATTTTTCCGTACATTTCTGCCATATGTACATTAACTGACAGTCACCACTGATAAGCTACTACTAAATATTGTAGAAACTTAATTTGCTGTAAAGTTGCTTTGCAACAATTTGTATTGTGAAAAGCGCTATACAAATAAACTTAAATTGAATTGAATTGTTAGAGAAGTAGTTAAAAGAATAGTTAAAAAAATGTAGTTCTACAAAAAAGTGCTAAGTACACCAAAGTCTTGAAGCCACATAATAGCTTTATTAAAATAGTATTTGCACTTATAAACACAGTCAGATTATTGAATCAGTTGAACTCGAGAACTAGATCAGTTAATGAATTCAATTCAATTCAATTCAAGTTTATTTGTACAGCGCTTTTCACGATACAAATCATTGCAAAGCAACTTTACAGCAAATTAAGTTTCTACAATATTTAGTAGTAGCTTATCAGTGGTGACTGTCAGTTAATGTACATATGGCAGAAATGTACGGAAAAATCAATTAAAGACGTAATCACTGATTTTTTCTTGCAGTTGTTGATTTTCAGAATTCTTTGATTTTTAATGATCTTTCTCAGGATTGTGGGAAACAACGTCAGAATTGTGAGAGAAAAAGTCATAGTTACCTTTATTTATTTATTTATTTTTTATTTGAGTGTGAATGTGAATTGACGTTGACACACAAGATGATGATGATGATGATCATCATCATCATCATCATCATCATCATCATCATCATCGTCAATTATTTAAATGTAAAAATCTAAATATAGGAAACTGATTATTCAATTCAATTCAAGTTTATTTGTATAGTGCTTTTCACAATACAAATCGTAGCAAAGCAGTTTTCCAGAAAATTAAGTTTCTACAATATATTTAGTAGTAGCTTGTCAGTGGTGACTATGTCAAGTTAATGTACATATGGCAGAAATGTACGGAAAAATCAATTAAAGATGTAATCAAACAGACGATGAACACTATTAACGGCAATTATTATGATGCAATCAAACTTATAGCCAAGTGTAGTAGTTCTGTATGTTGTTTCAGGGTTGGCATCTTCTGAGGTCCTCTGAGGGGTTGGCATCATCTCTTCTCAGGTGTTCTGGATCCAGACTGAAGCTTGTGTAAATCCTAGTTACCACGGGATGTCAATTCTGTGGCAAAAACAGAGAAACAAATAGAGACGCAGCACTAAGATCAAGTAAAACTAGCAATGAGATACAGCCTTGGTCTGACGCACGAAGCAAGTCATTTGTAATTTTAACGAGTGCAGTTTCTGTGCTATGGTGGGGCCTGAAGCCTGACTGAAATTCTTCATAGAGATTTTTTTTTTTGCAGGAAGGAGCACAATTGAGCAGACACAACTTTTTCTAAAATTTTAAACATAAAAGGAAGATTTGAAATGGTTTTGGGATGTGACCTAAAGACAATGACGAGTTAATATTGAGAAGTGGTTCTTCTGCTACAGGTAACAACTCTTTCAGTAATTTAGTGGGTACAGGATCTAACAGGCATGTTGTTGGTTTAGATGCAGTGACAAGTTTATTTAGCTCTTCCTGTCCTATAGTTGTAAAGCACTGCAGTTTATCTTTTGGTGCGATGCATGAAGCTGAAGTATTATACGCTGTAGAATCTACGCTGTAGAATTTACATTTGTTATTGTATTTCTGATGTTATCTATTTTATCAGTGAATCATCATCCTTGTGAATCATTATTTGAAATAAACCAGTTGATCCAGTTCACAAATTGGATTGAACTGACATATTTGTTCAAGAACTGATTTCAATTCACCGATTCAATAAACCATTTGATTTGGTTAAAGAATTGGATTAAACTATTCAGTTGAATGTGCTGATTTGTTCAGAAATCATAGTTCAGCTCACTGACCCAATATTTGGTTTGCAAATTAGATTGAATAGTCCATTTGAATGGATTGATTTGTTTAGGATTTAGAATTCAGCTCACTGATTTAATGAATCAGATGATTTGGTTCACAGACTGCATTGTACTGTTCAAATGAATTTGTTAAAGAATCATAATTCAGCTTACTGACTGAATGAATTGGTTCACAAATGGGATTGAATGATTAAATTAATTTAACTGACTGATTTGTTTTAGATTTAGAGTTCAGTTCACTGTCTAATGAATTTGTTGATTTGGTTTGTAAATTGGATTGAACAGCTCAATTGAACTGACTAATTTGTTCAAGAATCAGAATTTATCTCATTGGCTCAAGGAATCAGTTGATTTGGTTTGCAAATTAGTTCAAGATTAGTTCAAGAATTAAAATTCAAATAGTTCAAATTTTAGTCCACTGACTCAATGAATCAACGATTTGGTTAAAAAATGGATTAAACTGTTTAAATGAATGGACGTATTTGTTAAAAAAAATTGACTTCAGTTTATTGATTCAATGAACTGGGAAAGAACAGCTCAATTGAATGATCTGATTTGTTCAAGAATCAGAAATCATCTCACTGACTCACTGAACCATTGATTTAGTTCACAAATTGGATTGAACAATTCAGTAGAACGGATGGATTTGTTCAAGAGTCCAAGTTCAAGTCTCTGACTCACTGAACCAGTTTATATGGTTCAGAAAGTGATTGAGCAATTCGACTGAACAAACTGATTCGTTCAACCTCGAGGGCACGATTTAGGTGGGGTCCGTGATGACGGTTTTGTCCGGGGCCAAGAAATGATAACTGCAGCCTTGATCTGATGCAACAAGAAAAGAAAAATAATCTCTAAAGAGGAAAAAATCTTCTTTCTGAGTCCAGCACATTATGGAAGGGTCAGATGCAACTTTGCAGGGTGTAGCTCTGTTCCTTTGCTGAAATGTGCTGTGCTAGTCATTCAGCTGAATGCTCGCTCTGCTCTATTTGCTTCAGCATCCCTTTCTGACTGTTTTCCCTCCAAAAAGAGCGAGAGAAGAAAATCTCCTTGTTCGCATGAGTGTCAGACAGTTTGACCTCAGGCTAGAAAGGTCATGGCTGTGGAAACAGAGTAAGCATTTTATGTGCGATTGTGAAAGCCTGGAGGTCATTACAATCCTCGCTCTCTCAGGGAAAACCTGTATATATATACACACAGATATGAACAAACAGCCGGACCATATGCTGTCACAGCTGAAAATAACAAACACTTTCACACCATGCATATGGATGGTTCTCAGGGTTAAACCCACCGGACTTCCTTTTTATGGATGGATATTATTAGTCTTGCTGATCTACTATTCCCAACACACAAGAAAACTTCAAAAGCTAGCATATTTCACATGAAAGACATCCTGCAATTTCAACAGACTCAACGAATCAGTTCCACATGAAACAATCTGATAGCTTTGAATATGAGAATAATCCAGATGAGATGAACTTGCAGACTTGAAACAGCAACCATATGGTGGCACTAAATTCAGAAAGTAGACACATTTACCGTTCAGTTCTGATGGGAGGAACAGTGTTTGATGTGGTATGTTAATAATTGTTTCCTCTCTTTGCTCACTTCATCTCCTTTCATTTCGAGTATCTAATCTCCTTCATTGACTTGTTCCTCAAAGACTTTTGGCCTTTCATGATGGTAGCAGGAGATTTGGAGTTTATTTTTAACCCTTTTCTGTAAAACCAGCTGACTGATTTGCCTCGGAAAATAGAATAGAGACACTGTTTAGTTGAACTAATTTGATATGCAATATATAAATTAATTCAATTAGAATTGATTTTTCTCACCAAGGCTACATCTTTTTTATTAAAAAAAGTGAAAGCAGTAATATTGTAAAATGTTAGTGCAGCTTAAAACGACTTTTCTATTTTTAATATATTTTAAAATGCAATTCATTCCTGTGGCAAAGATTAATTTTCAGCAGCCATTACACCAATCTTCAGTCACATGATCACATGATCCTTCAGAAATCATTCTAATATGCTGGCAATCATGTATAGTTTCTTGTTTTTATCAGTGGAAAAGTCTTTACTGACACTTGATCAATTTGATGCATCCTTGCTAAATAAAAATAATAAAACTTAATGAGGCTTAATTAAGTCATTGTCATTAAGTCATGAGTCATTAAGACTATGTTATTAAAACTTTTTGTCATTTTTGGAGCTTTGTCATTTTCAACAGCACCTGTCTCTGTTCACTTTAATTATAATGCATGAATTAATGCAGCATACATATTTTTGCTATGCTTTTGTTATTGCATTCTACTTGAAACAAGTTTGGAATAGCATGAGTAAACAATGACAGAATTTTCATTTTTGCCTTAACTATTTCTTTAAATAAGTCTCCATTTAGCTCACTGCCATTTAGAGGAAACATTAAAAATATCTAATTACTGATTCCACTTTTTTATGGAGAAGAGTAGTGCTGTTTCATTTGACTATAAAACAGCTCGATAAATGTGAGAACAAGGAGAGTCTTTTAAAAAATCTGTTCTGTCTCTCTTTAGCTCTTCAGGAGGGATTTTCTCGCCCTGTTCTTTCCTATTCTTGGAGTTGGGTGAGTGATGGATGCAGTGAGAGGCTGGTACGGAACCCTTCCACACCTTTAATTAACAACAGATCTTAAACAGGATCAGTCAGCCAAAGCTAATTCACAGGACACTGCCATTTTGCTGCTGTGCAATTCCTTAAGCTTCAAAACACAAGCTTTAGCACCTCTCACATTTTCACATCCACTTCAATCTTCAGAATCAGAATGAGCTTTATTGCCAGGTATGTTTACACATACAAGGAATTTGTTTTCGTGACAGAAGCTTCCACAGTGTAACAGAATGACAGTGACAGAACAAAAAAACACAGATAATAAAAAAATATTAATAATTAAAAAAAAATAGAACAAGTAAAATAAGGAAAAAAATATACAAATCGACAATTGTATGTACAGGTATAGAACAATAGACAGTTGTATGTACAGGAATATTATGTGCAAATTGAAATGTAGACTGAGTATGTGTGTTAGATAAATAAGTGTATGAGTGAATAAATAGTGTGTGTTCCACAGTTATTGTCAAGTGTTCATGAGATGGATGGCCTGAGGGAAGAAACTGTTCCAGTGTCTGGCTGTTCTGGTGCTCAGAGCTCTGTAGCGTCGACCAGATGGCAACAGTTCAAAGAGGGAGTGTGCTGGATGTGAGGGGTCCAGAGTGATTTTGCCAGCCCATTTGCTCACTCTGGATAAGTACAGTTCTTGGAGAGAAGGGAGAGTGTCCTGAAGCGTTTGATCAGCGCCGCAGCTCCCCTGACTACAATGTCCAGCAAAACATCAGAATAATCGAAAACCGGTGAAATATCGGGTGGTGTGTACTTCCGAATGTCCAGCAATTCGTCTCTGGTGAAACTGATTGCAGGGATATAACTAAAGACAGGACAAACTAATAAAAACATAAAAACAACTGCGGAGCACGCCACGGAGGCAGCCATCAGCGTCGGCGCCATCGCGAACAGCTATGCAGACAATCTTACAGACACACAGTAAAAAAAAAAGAGAACTGTTCATGCTTTTCTAAATTTTATCATTTCGTGTGTCTCTGTGTATGGTTATTTGACTGTGACCTGTGCTTTTGGTTTACGGCTGTAGACGTTTTATCTAATGAGAAGCTAGTCTGCAATTCTCAAAGCTCTTAATGGAAATTGGTCTGTGAGTGAAATTGTGTGATGATATCAGGTTCATCCTGCTTTAATGCAGCAGTCCAAGAAAAATTAAGTAGGCCGTTGTTCAGAAGCACAGAAATTAAGAGAAATAAAGATCAAGGGATTTTTTTTTTTAATATTAAAGGGATAGTTCACATAAAAAAATAAAAAAAATCTTGCTTCAGACCCCTATGACTTTCTTTTAAAAAATCTCATGTTGCTTCAGACCCCTATGATTTTCTTTCTTCCATGGAACACAAAAGATGTTTTGAAGAATCATACTGCTGTACATTAAAAAAAAATTATGTTTATCACATGTTGTGAAGTTCCAAAAAAGGATCATTAAGTAGTCCATACAATTTGTGCACTTTATTCAGTCATCTGAAGCCATATGGTGAGAAAAAACTCTTTATTTGTTTCATGTTAGATATAGTCATTGTTTGCAAGTTGTCATATCTCACTGTTTTTCAGCAGTTTTCTTAAAATTAATCATATTAAATAAATTGACAGTTCTTATTTTTATATGCCATTCAAATGTTTGGGGTCAGTTTGAAATAACTTTTTTTTTTATTCAATTAAATTGATCAAAGGCGAACAGTAAATATTTATAATAATTTGTATTAAAAATTCAAATGTAAAATATTTCTATTTCAAATAAATGCTGCCCTTTTGAAATATATATTTTTCACAAAAAAA
>NW_015625652.1:800531-837868 GCF_001515625.1 Sinocyclocheilus rhinocerous | reverse complement strand
TAAAATATACAAATAAAATATCAGGGTTATTAGTATCAGCCATTACAGAAATGTATTACATTTTAAAATAGAAACATTTTAAATTGTTATAATATTTCACAATGTTGTCACAGTGTCATCAAATACATGCTACCTAATTGCTGAACATAAGAGAATTCTTTCATAAACATTTAAAAAATCTTATTAAAACCAAACTTTGGAACTTTTTGTTTTTGTTGATTCAGGTTAACTGGGTTCATGAGTGAGGAAAACAAATGCATTCAAGTCACTCCTGATGAGGACAACAGTCAGAGGTTACGAGCAGTTGCGCACAGCAGGATGAGGAAGAAGCAAGGAAGCAATGTTGTCTGATAGCAGCAGGTGGAAAAATCTCCAGGAGGGTTTCTTACAACACTGTGGTAGGGTAAATCAGCTGTTAAAGGTACAGATGTATCTCTGCCACTCTCTCCAGTGAGTCCAATGAGAGAGCAGTATGAGTTGGTTCAGGTATCTATGGGATTGCAACACAGAACAATAACTTTAAATAGGTCTCCAAAAGATATCCGCTGTTTAAAAATGTATTGGTTTTATATATAAATGAATACTTAATAATTATAACCTATAATAATATATAACCCAAAAATGAAAATTTGCTTACAATTGACTCACCCTCAGTCCATTCAAGATGTAGATGAGTTTATTTCTTCATTGGAACAGATTTTGAGAAAATTAGCATTGCATCACTTGTCACGTGTTGGTTTCTGTTTAGTTCCTGTCTGCCCTTATTTGGTTCAGTTCCTGTTCTCATTTAGTTAATCATCATTCATTAGTTTCCACCTGTGTTGTATTAATCTCACTAGTTCCATTTGTTTGGGTTTTGCTTATAACTTGTAAGGGAGACAGGTCAATTTAGCTCAAAGGGGATCATTTATGATTTTATAGGGAATTTGGACAGAATCACTGTTTTACGGCTGATCACTGAGTCGGCCAGCGATTCATTGAATGAACCGTATAACATCAGCCCTGCAATGGATATTAAAATATTAAAAAATGAAGTTCAACCTGTCACAGGAGCTGCTGAAACAATTCTACTCTGCTATCATTGAATCCATCATCTGCACTTCTATAACTGTCTGGTACAGCTCAGCTAGCAAATCTGACCTCAGAAGACTACAGAGGGTAGTCCGGACTGCTGAGTGAATCATTGGTACAACCCTCCCTTCTCTCCAAGAACTGTACTCATCCAGAGTGAGCAAAAGGGCTGGCAAAATCACTCTGGACCCCTCACATCCAGCACACTCCCTCTTTGAACTGTTGCCATCTGGTCGACGCTACAGTGCTCTGAGCACCAGAACGGCCAGACACAGGAACAGTTTCTTCCCTCAGGCCATCACAGGCACAGTTTCTTCCCTCAGGCCTCTCATGAACACTTGACAATAACTGTGGAACACACACTATTTATTCACTCATACACTTATTTATCTAACACACATACTCAGTCTACATTTCAATTTGCACATAATATACCTGTACATACAACTGTCTATTGTTCTATACCTGGACATACAATTGTCGATTGTCGATTTGTATATTTTTTATTCCTTATTTTACTTGTTCTATTTTTTATTTTTATTTTTATTTTTTATTATCTGTGTTTTTTGTTCTGTCACTGTCATTCTGTTACACTGTGGAAGCCTCTGTCACGAAAACAAATTCCTCGTATGTGTAAACATACCTGGCAATAAAGCTCATTCTGATTCTGATTCTGATCTGAAAACACAAGATACTTCTCTTTTCAATATAACTAAGGCTTTATTAGATAAATCTAAGACATATTAACTAATCTAACACACGAACACACGCATTCACACAAGTTGCAGAAAGAGAGAAAGTGAGGAAAGAATGAGTTTAAGAGAAGGAAAATGTGAAATCCCAAGTTTACAGCAATATGTGCAATTGCATAGACCTGAACAACCATCAATCACTTAATTAACCCTCGCATTGAGTTCCTCAATGAGGTTAAAATGTATATTAAATGCACCAGTTCAGCTAGAATCTGGTACATGTGTTGCCTGTGTAGGGGGGTTCCCTTTGTTGTAGTCCTTAAAGAAAGGGGGTTTCCCGAGATTGCTGATTGGCTGGAAGTTCAGTAGTCGCTGAAGTGACGTCTTGGGAAGCCAGTGGTTGGCAGTGTTGCCAGACGTACGATAATTATCGTATTTGTACGATAATTTTGACCTCTGTACGATGTACGATCAATAATGAAAAAAATCCTATAATGTACCATAATTTCATAATTTTATGACAATATAGACACTTTAAATGAGCTCATGCACACCTTAGAGTGTGTTAAGAATGCATGAGGGTGCCCTGCTTTAAAGCCAATGAGCACTGTTGCGGTCAATGACGGCAAGAACCCCCTCAACATCTGGCAACACGCAGGCTTCCGATGACAGTGGCTCAGATGTGGAGTTAACAGCTAAAATCTGTCTACACTGGACGTGGCAAAGCTTAAAAAGCAAAAGCCAAAAAAAAGCATGACTAAAAAGCTAGAAGCGATGACTTGAAGCTAAAAGCATGACTAAAAAGCTAGAAGCGAAAAGCGAAAAGCTAAATAGCCACATGACTAAAAGTGATGGCTAAAAGCATAATTTGATGGTGTCCTGAGTATCCAAATGGTCTTTTGACCAATTAGACACTGTCTTAGCTCGGGGTGTTGCTATATTTCTCCTCCCAATTCATAAATCAAATGTTATCTTATCAGTCACATGGTCCGAATTTTCCCGCTCTTGCAGAGTATAATTTTGGACATGATTTCTATAACAAGAATATGATACATTTGACAAAGAACTGATTGATAGAAACGTTTAAAGCATGAATTGTCAAACTCATACATACCCAACATGAATATAATCCTATAAACTATTCAATAGTTATTCAAAAACACACACAATAAGTGATTAGAACACGATAGTCAAATGTGAAGTGACATGTGGCCAAGTATGGTGACCCATACTTGGAATTAGTGCTCTGCATTTAACCCATCCAAAGTGCACACACACAGCATGAACACACACCCAGAGCAGTGGGCATTTTGGACATGATTTCTATAACAAGAATATGATACATTTGACAAAGAACTGATTGATAGAAACGTTTAAAGCATGAATTGGAGCTCGCTCCAGTGTCGGCTCCAGCCCCAGAGCTCGCTCCAGAGTCGGCTCCAGCCCCAGAGCCCGCTCTTCGAAAGCGCCTTCCAGAGCCCCCTCAAGTGCCCGCTCCAACAGTGCGACCTCAAGTGCCCGCTCCTCCAGAGTGCCCTCCAGAGCCCGCTCCTTGAAAGCATCCTCAAGTGCCCACTCCTCCAGAGTGCCCTCCTGAGCCCGCTCCTCGAAAGCGCCCTCCACAGCACCCTCAAGTGGCCGCTCCTCCAGAGCGCCCTCAAGTGCTCGCTCCTCGAAAGTGCCCTGCAGAGTGCCCTCAAGTGCCTACTCCTCCAGAGCGCCCTCAAGTGCCAGCTCCTCCAGAGCGCCCCCTAGAATTCCTAGTTTTCCCCAATAAATTTTTTTTTGGGGGGGGGGAGGATCCGCCGTGGTAACCTGAACTGCCTGCTCCGCCATGGCCCCCTGAACTCCCTGATCCACCCTGGAGGCTCTCCTTGTCTCTGCCCTGTTCCTGTCCTGCACCAGCCTCCAGGGAGCCTGCCCCCCTCCCCTCCCCTCCCTGATGTTACTGTTAACAAACTGTTCTGGGAGGGGGGTGGGGGTGATATCTGTCACGTGTTTGTTTCTGTTTAGTTCCTGTCTGCCCTTATTTGGTTCAGTTCCTGTTCTCATTTAGTTAATCATCATTCATTAGTTTCCACCTGTGTTGTATTAATCATCTCATTCGTTCCCTTTGTTTGGGTTTTGCTTATAAGTCCTCAGTTCTCCCTTAGTCTTCGTCCGTTCACCATCATGTTTAGTTTGCTATTTGATGTCTGTGATTTATCTGTCTTCTGGTTATTCTCCTGATTTGAAGTTGGAATTAAAGATTGTGTGCTGGATTACTCCTGCGTTGTACGCTTGTCTCCTGAGAGCACAGTACCTGTGACATCACTTGCTCGTCAATGTATCCTCTGCAGTGAATGGATGCTGTCAGCATGAGAGTTCAAACAGCTGATTAAAACATCACAATAATCTACAAGTAATCCACACAACTCCACTCCATCAATTAATGTCTTCTGAATTGAAAAACTGTTTGTATGTTTGTAAGAAACAAATCCATCATTAATACTTTTTAACTTTAAACCATCACTTCTGGAGTCCATAATCCAAGCCCATCCCCTGTTTTCCACTCACATCAAAATACACCAACATATTAGTTTAGAACTGTTTTTGACTGTTTTCCCACATAAACAGTGCTTGAACTGTGCATAATTCTATCCTGATGTATTGTGGATTATTGTGATGTTTTTATCAGCAGTTTGAACTCTCATTCTGACGGCACCCATTCACAGCAGAGGATTCATTGTTAAGCAAATTATGTAGTGTTGAATTTCTCTAAATCTGTTTTGATGAAGAAACAAACTCACCTTGAACTGCCTAAGAAGTTAGCAAATTTTCAGCAAAATAATATTTAGATATTCATTTTGTAATATTACAATAAAATTAATATTCAATTCAAGTTTTCAATTCAAGTTTATTTGTACAGCGCTTTTCACGATACAAATCATAGCAAAGCAACTTTACAGCAAATTAAGTTTCTACAATATTTAGTGGTAGCTTATCAGTGGTGACTGTCAGTCAATGTACATATGGCAGAAATGTACGGAAAAATCAATTAAAGACGTAATCAAACAGACGATGAACACTATTAACAGCAATTATATGGGGTGGAGTTATATTTAATAGACCTGAGAAACATTGTTACTGTACTGAAAGAGTTATAATGTGCATTTGATCAGATATAACTGCAGTACAAGATTATGATATGCATTATTTGAATGCTTGGCCAAAGAGATGTGTCTTTAATCTAGATTTAAACAGAGAGAGTGTGTCTGAACCCCGAACGTTATCAGGAAGGCTATTCCAGAGTTTGTTAATGTTAATATTAACATTTTATTTTAAAATAAGTTATACAATTTGCTTTATGTGTAATAAACACAGACCATAATATTGTCAAGGTGAACTGAAATAGCGTTAATACTTATAAATGAATTTGTCACGATTAGAACTGCTGCTTTCTCAATGTCACTAAAGTGGTCTGTGATCCTAGATAAATATCTTTACACGCGCACACACACACACACACACACACACACAGACACACACACACACACACACACACACACAACTTTCTGCTTCTCAACAGATGACAAGTGGGGCCAGTTTGAGATGTCATCCATTCAGGCAAGGTGAAGCCACCTGGGGAGAATTGGACTGCACATTGCATAATTCACCACAAGATGCTCTAAACTGATAAAAGATTAATGCTTATAGAGTCTTTGTGGTGGCAAACAAAAAGGAGTGATGTCAAAAGAAAAGTGTAGACTTAGATTTGAAACACAGATAACCTAGTATGAACAGACTCAGAAGACCATTTTAGCACTTAAAGGTTATTCTGTCAATGCTTATGAGATATTTCTTCAAAAATATGTTAAAACAAATTATACAATTGTGATCATACATTACAGTAAGTATTGTATTATGAAATTTGCATAACATAGTTCACATAGAGAATTTGATAAGAAATAATTAAGACAGTGATCTGAGAAGTATGACTAAAGCAGAAGAAACAATTGAGAATTTGTATTTTTTTTTTCTTACATGGAAATGCTAGTTGGAGGATCATGATTTTAGAAACACAGCAGTCGATAAAAAACAAATAGATAAATAAAAAACAAAACAAAGTAAAACAAACGCATCAATATCTTTTTAGTAGCATCCTTGCTGCTAGAATCAAAGGGATGTTTTATAAGAAATAGACGGCATATAATCCTAATAGCCAATCAAAACCTCTGCAGCGAGTCCCATTCATAGATGCATAAGATTCGGCTTTGTGGCCCTGGGCATCATCAAACCAATCAGGCAGCTCAGCAGACCATGTTTATAAGCTACCAATCAGACACGCCTCACCTGCAGCTCAACCCCCTCGCCTTTCCTGACACGCCAATCACAGCCCCCCACTAATGATCCTCACACTAATGAAATCATCTACCTGTGCAATTCCACAGCAAGCCATTTTTGCTGCATCACAGGCACTCTAATTATATAGACATGATTCAGTAAACACTTCCAACAAGAATGTTCCAAAAATATAATTGAAAAGGATGATTTCTTCTTAGTGTTGCAGCATGAGAGGTTGGCACAGAAAAATATAGAACTAACAGGAGCATTGATGTAGTTACGTTTTAAGTTGTGGTGGTATAAACGAAGAAGGGATAAAGAATTAGAGAAGAATCTGGAGAAGAATTGTTGAATAAAGTTGTTATTTTTGTTTTCTTTGCATACAAAAAGTATTGTCATAGCTTCATAAAATTATGGTTGAACCACTGATGTTACATGGACAATTTTAACGATGTCCTTACTACCGTTTTTGGGCCTTGAACGTGTTAGTTGCGTTGCTGTCTGCAGGGACAGAAAGCTCTGTAATTTCATCAAAAATATCTTAATTTGTGTTCCGAAGATGAACGAAGGTTTACGAGTTTGGAACAACATGAGGACGAGCAATTAATGACAGAATTTTCATTTTTGGGTGAACTATCCCTTTAAATGTTACTCCATAGTTTATTTTTTTAAATTTTTTTAATATATAATTTAAAAGCCAATTTTTGTGTTGCAACTCTAAAAAATTGAGTTTGTATACACACAAATGTATTTATCAAAATTATCTTATGAGCGTCATTTGCAATCCACCTGTCTGTTGCTCAGTACTAACCCTAACCGACTAACCAACCATCCTAACAACACTGTGATTTTCTCTTGACTTCTAGCTATATGGTTTTGGGATGAAATTTGTTGCATATTGATATGTTCACTTGTTCTCATTGCCTTGCTTGGTCGCTTCACTAATGTTTTAATGTGTCTTAATAATTGCTGTGCTCATCAACACTCTGATCCAAGAGAGGTAAGGCATGCATTAATTTAACAACTTATTACATTACAATCTGTCCAAAGAAAACAAATTATTGGTAGACATGGTGCGTTCTGCACACAAGAACTAACATAATTATTATGGAATAACTATTATTCAAGTTTTTATTGGACACTTTATGTGTAAGGCTGCCAATGTGTAATTTCAGCCTTTGAGTTCACTTTACTTTGCAAGTGTGTGTGTGGGACTGTGACTCGGGACTGATTAGATGGGTGTTTTGTGCTTTGTTTAGTGATAATAATTACAAAGGCCCACCCAGATTGATCAGGTGCATAGAGTGTCTGAGCAGGCCGCCCATAGGGATGAATGGTAGTGTATGGGCACATGCTGTGATGTGAGGAAAAAAAAAACCTGGACAGGATTCCCAGAGCCTCTTCATAAAGCCAAGGAGTGACAGGAAATCCATTTCTGTCGCATGCAATTACAGCCATGCTGATTCGGTGAAAAAAAGCTCCTTTTTTATTTATCATCAAGGCCGTGGAAGAGCTGAGGTGGTCCATACCCTGACAGCCAGGTTCACGGGGCAATCCAATTGTTTCTCAGTGAAGCACAGCAACACGGTGACACCTTCACACTAGTGCGCTCATTTGAGTACACAGAAACCCACATACAGTCTCCTCACTGTCACAAGGAAGACATAAATATAAGCTGTTTCTATACAATCATGCACGCACACACAATCTGGTCAAGGATGCATATTAAACTGATTCAATTATAAGGAAGAACTCAAAAAACACACTCCTGCACCCCCTGTGGTGATATTGGCCAATTATGTTATGGTTAAATTTGCCTGTCTGAAGCTATTTAATCAAGAAGCAAATATACAGTTCAACCAAAAATTTAAATTTTGTCATCATTTACTCACCCTCATTCGTTTGAGTGTCTATTTGTGTTTATATGTGAATAAAAGCCTAATTTTAATATATTTATTATATAAAGCAATTGTATCTTTTCACAATACTCTTCATATGGATTTATTTTACGATGCCTTTATGATCCTTTTGGATCTTCTAAGTTTTGGTTACCTGGACTTCAATGAAGGGACAGAAACCTCTCAGGTTTCATTAAAAAAAATCTTAATTTGTGTTTAAAGATTAACCAAAATCTTTAACCAAAGTCTGGGTTTGGAATGGCATGAGGATGACTAAATGATGACACAATTTTTTGGCTGGACTCTTTGACGTCTCACAGAGGCATAAATGTATTTTAATGTTATTTACATAGGAATTACAATAATGGGAAACAGTGTAGATTGTTTGGAGTTCAGTGACTCTTTCTGCAGATTACCTCATTACACTAATAGGAAGCGGCAAGTGACTGTCTTTATGAATGAGTGAGTGAGTCACTGAATCACTCAATAAACTGATTTCACACAATGATTTATTGCGGAATGAAACAAGTAACTCTGTTTATGAATGAGTTACTGAGTCATTCACTCAACCAATTTGTTCAAAAATGCGTATTCATTTAGGAACACTCATAAAGACAATCAACTGATTCATTCAGGAACGAAACAAGTCTTTATGAGTGAGTCATTGAATCATTCAGTAAACGTTTGTTCAAAAACACCTATATATTATTTTATTATATTTTATTTTATGTATGTAAATAATTATAATAATACATTTTATTCTATTTAGATTTGAAGCTGAGAATCAAATATTTTTCTTGTGTCTCCGTCCTTAAATTAGACAAATCAGACAAAGTGTCTAACAACATGATTATAAATAATATAAATAAATTATATCAATCATTTTAGAAGCATGATTATAAATAATAATAGCCTATTGAATATGATTGTATTTAACTTTGAGGCTAAGACATAGTGAGGCATGTGGTTCCAAGTAGAGTCAATTTGATAGTATCACAGTGTTTACACTATTCAGGGGAATCAATCTAAAAAATGGCTTACTTCAAGTTGACGTATAGCTGTTTCTGCATATTAAATTGGAAAGAAAAACGGAAAAAGCTTTTATCACTGAAAAAAAAAAACTTATATCACCTTTAAACAGGTAATAGCCATGCTAAACAAACAAAATAAATATTATATTCTATTCCCTTGTTAAGACTATTGGTCCCACTTTATATTAGGTGGCCTTAACCAGTGGTGTATAAAGTACCTGAAAGCCATACTCAAGTAAAAGTACAGATATCTTACCAGAAAATGACTTTGGTAGAAGTTGAAGTCACCATTTAGAATATTACTTGAGTAAAAAATCTTAAAGTATGTTATATTTATTGTACTTAAAAACAAAAGTATTTTTTTATCTTAAGCGTACTTAAGTATTGAAAGTAAAAGTACAAGTAAATGCAAAATGGAAAAGAAGCAAATAAATATATATATAAAAAATGTTCATATTATCAATGTTGAAAACGCTTGTACTGCTCAATATTTTTGTGTAAACATTTTTTTTAACTAGAAAGGTCAAAAGAACAGCATGTATTTAAAATAGATTTCTTTACTAACTGTAAATATCTTAACGGTCACTTTTGATCAATTCAATGTATCCTTGCTGAATAAAAATATTAATTTTTCAAAAATGTAAAATATCTTACTGACCCCAAATTGTGAACAGTAGTGCACATCAATATTTACAATATTTTACATAATTAACTGTACCAATTTAACAGCCCAACAAACTACAACAGAATTTCAATGACATGCTCTGCTACCTAATTCTGTAATTTTATGACAGAAAAAAATCTTGATTAAAGATTATTATTCCTAATCATTTTTCTCAATAATTTCGAACACAAAGCCTTTACCGGTGAGCCTGTCAAATAATCTGCGGCCTGTGATTATTGTGTCACCTACTCACTCACCCCTATATTTAAGCAAATGAAGGGGAAATTTCAAGCCTCCAAACTTCCCACACTTTCTTCTCAGTAAATTTCCATTTTTTTCCCAGGATTTTTACAAATCCATTTATCAAGATTAGACTCACAACTAGTAATTTCTTGCTTATCAAACAATTCAAAACTAATCATAAACTACAATAACAATTTCCATGACTTTTTAAGATATTGGCAATTTCTTTTTCAAGCATGGAAATCACACTTTAGAAATTTCCTGATATTGCTAGGTTTCAGGACTATAATGGGAACCCTTAAAGGGGGGGGGGACAATGCTGTTTCATGCATTCAGAGTTGTTTACTCTGTTAAAGAGTAAAGAACTTTTTGGACATATGACGGAGTATTTCTGTGCTAAAAATCTTACTTCCGGGTTCGTACAAGTTTCGGAGAGTTTTTTTATTTTTTTTTGATCGTGGCTCTTCATGACGTAAATGAGGGTGGAACTCCTTAAATGGGCATTTCTCCTGGAAGAGCGCGCTGCGCACACATCGACCAGAGCGAGAGCAAGAGCGCCCCCATCAACACGCTTCATTCAGCAGCGCTGCACGGGACAAGCTCAGGAAGAATGTCTCCAAAGAAGTGTGTTTTTGATTGTAAGGGAAAGATAACTTTGTTCAGCTTCCTAAAGAAGCCAACATTATGTAAACAGTGGTTGCAGTTTGTTTTTTTCCAGAGCAGCAACGCAGTTTCACAAGCGTGTTTGTTGACGAACGTTTTATAAACAAGGCCCAGTTCGACGCTGTATTTGCACATCGTTTGATATGTTTTAAAAAATGTTGAATATAGAAATATTAAATGATTTAAAGAACTGAAAAAATACTTTACAAATGAAACTAAAACTGCCAGCAGGTGGCGACAAGTCACTGATTTTATCACTGAATCATTCATTCAATTGATTCATTCGAACGGCTGATTCATTCAGGAACAAAGCAAGTGACTGTCTTTATCGGTCCCTCACGGTCTTCCTCTGAGTCCGCACTTTCGTGCTGGATTAGCACATCGTTTGATACTGAAGGATGGAGCGGTCCCAACTATAAAAGATCCCGGTCATGATTCAGAACTGCAGACGGTAAGTTAAACTGCATCAAATGTCTGTGTTTTGTTGGCAGTCCGAGCTCAAGTGCTCGTCAGTCTTTAGCTCCACCCACGGCGTGCCTCCAGGAGCTCGGCTGTTTCCGGAGAGAATCATAAAGCTGTATCTTTCTTTTATAAATATGATAAAACTAAAGACTTTTTGGAGATATGAAGGATGCAGTGCTACTCTATAGGTACTCAAGATTAACATGATATTGGGTGAAACTGTGTGTGTTATGTCCCCTTTAACTCTGTCAATGAGTGAATTACTGAATCATATTCAACCGATTCATTCAAAAAGCTGATTTATTCAATAAGTAAACACTGTCAATTGCTCAGAGATGCAAAACAGTGCTGTGATCTTTGTTTGGAACTATTTTCGTTAGCAAAATTGAGCAAAAACAAGCAATATTATGTCTAAAATGTAAGTCACTTATTGCTTTACTGAACTTGTATAAAATGATTATTAAATGTGTTCATGCTGATATCTGCAGAAAAACGGTACTCTTCGTCTGATATAGATTAAGTTAACTATCTTAAATATAAAAAGCACACAGAAGCATTTTGCAGTCTACAATTTTGAGTTTTAAAGGGGTCATATGATGCAATTTACATTTTTCCTTTCTCTTTGGAGTGTTACAAGCTCTTGGTGCATAAAGAAGATCTGTAAAGTTGTAAAGACTAAAGTCTCAAATCCAAAGAGATACTTCGTTACATTACACCACTGGCCTTAACTGCTATGTACTTACATCAAAAAATAAGTACAATGTACTTACTGTGTTCATATTATATTGCAAAACACTTTTGCTGCATTTGAGGGGGGATATGGGTAAGGTTAGGGACAGGTTTGGTGGTATGGGTAGGTTTAAGGGAGGGTTAAAGTGTAAGGGATGGGTCAACAGTGTAACTATAAATGTAAATTCAGAAATTAATTACAGATGTAATTACATGCAGGTATTTTTAAAAATATAATTACAATGTAAAAACATGCATGTACACAATAAGTGCTTTGTAACAAATGATTAATTAAAATGTAAGTACATCGTAGTTAAGGCCACCTAATATAAAGTGGGACCAGACTATTTATAGTTATGCTCATGTTAAATTATCTTAGTATATATGTTAAATTGTCTTAAATGTTAAATTATCTTAGTAATAGTAACACATACTGCCTAGGCTGAATCATGAAGTCATCTTCTGTAACTCAAGACTGTACCCCTGGCCGGGCGGATTCCATGCCGAGCAGGAAACAGAAAACAGCCCAGATGACATACATTTTCCCCCGTCCCTTTGCCAACCCCCCTCCCGGTTAGTCACACACCACCATGCCAGCACTGCCTCTGGCACACAGGAGCTGGAGCAGTACCAAATGATTGTATGCTTATTTTCATACAAACACTCACACACACACACACACACACACACACACATATTGTTCCTCTCTCACATACACCCGTAGACGGAGACTGTCGCATTGAATACGACGCAGCATTATAACTAACATGCAATACAGCTGAGGGAGGGATGCATCAATTATATGGATTTATCATAAATTGATTTTGTGTTGTGCACACAATAGTCTCACTTGCTGACCATGTTTTATGTGCACGGCCTCTTGTTACCGATTGCACCTGGTTTGCCAGAACAGAAGCAGGAAAAAAAATCCACACATTCTAATTAATGTACCGTGTCAGTAAAGCCTCTTTGCTTGTAGTCTGAAATCTTTCACTACTTAATACAGGATAATTATGCTGAATTCTCCCTCTCTAATAAAGAATAATGCGTTGAAAGAACTGGCAGGCTGAGCATCAGCCCCACTGATGAGAGAATAAGAGATCTGCGTAATTATTCACTTCTCTTTGTGCAAATGGGATGATTACCGTACCGATCAGGCTAATGCACCTGAATCTACAGTACAGATATACACATGAGAACAAATCACAAAAGGTTCTCTGCAAAAAGCACACACCTGCACAGACGCACACACCAGTGTATGTGAGAGGTGCAGATTGGGGGTGGAGCACGATTTGGCCTTTTTTTGTGATTCTGTGGGGCGAGGAATTTTTAAAATATTATTATTATTATTATTATTATTATTATTGGATAGTCAGAGCAGATTTGAATTAGTTTGTGTCTCTCAAAAAGTACTCATGTAAAAAACATGTCAGCAAAAAATGAACAGTGAAAACAGAAGAATGATAGATTTGAGCAAAGTTAAAAAGACTTAAAAAAAGGAAAGAATTCTGGGAAAAAATTGGTATGAAAGGAAGGTTATTTGATGTAACAACTGTGTAAACGCAATATCATACTGTAAGTCAGATATGATATAACAATAATAATAATAAAATATAATCAAAATTCAATACAAAATTTTTTTTTTTGGAAAGATTAAATTTTTAAAATACAAATTTTTAGTGACAGTTAATGTCAAATTGTCAGACATTGTTCCGTGTTTTGTGTGTGTTTTGCTCCCCATGTGCCCTCCTTGCCCATATTTGGTTAGTTTCCTGTTCCTGTCCTGATTATGTTGATTTAATTCCAAGTGTTCCCCGTTTATTTCTGACCAAAAATGACAGTGTTTCTTTTCATACATAAAATGTCTAAAGTGTGTAATATGTCATTCCTTTGCTTCACAACTGTACAGAAATTGTGCAAACATTATTTCACATGACTTTACATAGTAATTTCACATTTTCAAGGACCATTTGTTTGAAGTTTTTCCCATGAACTTTTAGTTTTTATAATGTTATGTTTTTCCAGTGTTTATTCCTGTTTTGGGTCCTTGTTCCTTTTTTTTTTTTTCAATTACTCCTTTGACTCCTTGCAACTGTTACAAGTACATATTGTGTCCAACCTTGCATAGTTTTAAAAAATTTGCAGTGATAATGGATCTAATAGACTGCTGCAGGGATGATGTATTTTTGTGACATCAAGCCAATAGGATTTTTCCACTTGCTTTTGGATTACTGCAGGAAATACTATTTCTTAAGGCCAATTCACACCGCACAGACAAACACCAAGAAACAAGTTGGCTCAGTCGGGTGAAAACTCTGCCCAATGGCAACAGACGCCAACAGGGGTAACACACTGACCCAACAAAACAGACACATTTGTCTGTGCGGTGTGAATTGGCCATTACATGTACACTAAAATAGTTCTTACATGTTTTGTTCATGATGTTCTTCACAAATAATCTCAACTTTTATGAATTTTGAAGCCTATATTGCCTGAAGTAAAAAGCTGAAGTTAGTCTGTAAACAAACTACACCTCAGTTGCATGACTTCAACATCACCATCACTAAGTTTCTGAAAGTTTTTTTTTTTTTTTTTAAATTTACAAGTTGGAAAGTTTGAGTAAGAATAGTTGAAAGAGCACATGTACAACAAAAGTGAACTAGTGAGTAGACAAGTTGTTAGTTACATTGAACTCCATTGGTAACAACGTAACTTGTGACAATAGTTGCTTTTGGGAATCACCCCCTGGTCAGGAGGATGACGTATAATGTCTCTGACAACCTATTGAGCTTGTTAAACACCGACCTTATTTCAGGTATTTAACCGAAAACCTCCTGACTTTGTGATAATGGATCTGAAATTTCTAAGAGAAATGTCTTCTAAAAATGTAAAACCTGGAAAATAGTTAAATGTTGCTTCACTCTTAAAAATAAAGTTTTTTATTGGCATGTATGGTTCCATAAATAACTTTTAACATCCAGGGAACCATTCCATTCCACAAAAGGTTATTTATAGTGAAAAAAGACTTTTCACACTAAGAAAAAAAAACAATTTAAGAACTGTTCACTGAAAGGTGAACCAGCTAATCAAGCGGTGCGTCTGAAATCGCATACCGAGTAGGTACACATAGTACACATTTTAATTTGAACTTACTTTGCGACCACTGAAAAAGTATGTTTTTCATATACTATGATTTCAATTACCCTTTTGGCATACTGTGAAGCGCATACAATATAGTAGGGAAGTATTTTTATTTTTTTTTCCCCACAGCGAAGGTCTTCAGGATGACTTTAAAATAGCAGGCAGGTGTGTTGGAGCAGGTTGGAACTACACTTAGCAGGATAGTGGGCCTCCAGGAGCAGGATTAAAAACCTATGTTCTATTGCATCGCTGCAAATTCCCCATTTTGAAATATATATTTTTAATAGTGTTTAATTATATAGGCGCCATAAACAACAAGAATGTCATTATGTTCAATGTCTTTGCACTATAATCAAATCACCGTGAAATCGAGTGTGACTGTTTCACTAAGTGGAAGTGTCATTCCCTGGATTTTCTCAGCACCAAACACTCCACACCCCGACAGGTCTATCCCCATTCCTGCTAGGTGAGAAGGAGATGACAGAGAAGCAGAAATTGAAGTTTCTCCGCAGGTGGGAGCCCACGCTGCCATGCTTTGACACTTGTCTGGAGGCTAAATATAACCGCTTGTTAGCCGAGCATTGATATATCGATCCTTTGGGCTCCTGGCACCTGTCAGAGTGCTTTCTTTCTTTCACGTGGTTGACGTGTCACCCTTTGCCCAGTCACTCTTATTCACTGTGTGTTCACTGTATGGTCCTTCCCCAGCCCCTGCTGAGGCACTGATATAGATGTTGTCAGCTCTGTCATCTGATCATATGCTGAACGATTCAAGAATACAGAGCTTGATACGTGTGACAAGGTATCAGCATTTCTGTATGGATATGATAGACGTCTGTAAAAGTATGTTTTCGCAGTATGAGGTGTGATACATAGGTCAGCATGTCTGGATGCTAGTAGTTTCATGCTCAGCTCTTTAAAAACTGCTAAGCTACTGATCAGTTAACAGTAATAACGCTATAGTCTTTGAATTCTTTGTGTAGTAGAAAGCACCCAGAAAACAATACATGTGACTTCACAGAAGTTATACAGAAGCACCACCAACATAACTCTTTATGAAACTCTTTAAATGTTATTTAAATGTTAAAAACATATAACTCATACGGCAAAAAAAAAAAAAAAAAAATCAAAAATCAAAATGCTGTTCAGGGGCAAGAAAATATTTCCAATCTTACAGTAGTCTACATTTAGGCTAAATGGAAATATGGATGGAATAGCCAAGAGATCAGAACTAAATTAATAATGATATAATGATGTAAATAATGATGATGATAATGTATTTTCTTGGATTGAAATAGCGCAAATATGTATCTTTGAATGTCCTTTTAAAAACATATATATTTATATCTTTAAATATATTTTCAAAAATATACAAAAAAGCCAAAAGATATTAATAGAAAATATATTTACGCAAATATATTTTAAAACATTTTAGCAAATTAATTTTAGCCATACAAATAATTTTATGGGTCCCTGTATAACTATATATATATATATAGTTTTTTTTTTTTTTTTTTTTGCTGTATGGGATTACCAAACTAATATATAAACACATTTTTATTCACTTTGCTATGCATATTGTTAAACATGTTCCTTTAAAATATGCATGTGTGTTGTGGCCACTTCCTGTTTGATGGTGGCAGTTTTGGAAATCTGTAAATGTAATGCATTACATGGCAGAGAGATTTCCAATATGGCCCCACTCCTCTGAAGGTCCCCTTCAGCCTGTAGCTCTCCACACGAGATCAAAGCAGCAAATCGATACGCAAAACACAGGAATACCAGCAAGACGAATGGGCTTTGAATGGGGAAGTGAAGTGGGAAATGGATTTTTAAGTTGGCCTGGAAAGCATTTGCAAGTGGCATTTAAAACAGAGGGGGACTTTAAGGGAGAGGTCGCTCGGGCAGTAAAGAACCTCTCCGCCATAGTGATGCATGTCCATTATGATCATATTCATTACACAAGCTTAAGCACCAACACATGCCCTAGCTTGTTGATTTCTAACTAAAGAGAGTAATTGTAGAACTGTGCTTAATGTCAAGTGTCAAGCTTTTATTGAAAGTAATAAATAAGCTTGATAATTGAACCTGCACTGATGGGACTACAAGGTTGTAACTAAATCACAACGCCAATTGCCTTATAACAAATTAGCCTCAACCTTGAGAGGATCTAGTGTGAGAAATGGGTCCTAGAAACTTCCTCAACAAACCTGAAAAAGCTCAAGGACATATAAGCTAATGAGGCCGATGACTTTACTCATAGTTTTTTTTAACATGATTGAAGTAACCTGGAATCCAGTGGCATATAGATGTATTCTCCTCTCGGGGACAAACGTTGGGTTTCATTAGAGCAGGACCCTTCACTTCAATACTGATTCTACTGATAAAAGTTGTATTGATGCTTTCCCTCGCTCATTAGCCCTCTAGCATAGAATGCTAATAGTGTGCTATCCTGTTATCCACTTTAATACTGATGAAGGAGAAAATTAGGTTTCTAGTTGTTTCTTCAACTATGAGCACTTTTGGCCCTGTTGATTTAAAAAAGTAAACTTTCCTAAAACACACTTTTCACACTCTTAATAGTATATTAACATTGTCCACTATGTCCAAAATTGTAGGCTATATACCAGAGAAGAATTCTATCATTTCTTTCTTCTTTTTTTCTCTGAAAGTAATGACAATTCCCACAGTATCATGCTGAAGCTCATATGATGCACTGTTGGAGTGCTTAAAAAATAAAACAAATAAATTGGAATAACTATTTGAATCCTTTAACTTACTAAGGCTAATTATATAAATAACTAGCATTTAATGTATTCTACATGCACACAATGATTGTTTTCACACTTTTTGCATACATAGTTTGAGCAAATCACAGTTTGATGTATGAACTGATGCACAATAAATTATATTTACCTTGATTTTCATCCAACTTTGCATCTCATAATTCATCTCAAGCTGCTCTTCAGGAATTCTGCTGATGGTAAACAAAAACATTAACTTCTGAAAAAACTGTGTGGTTGTTGTTGAAATGACGCCACAACTATGAGACAGCTTGAAAAATGTATATACTGTAAATCATTTTCACACAATAAAAATGGAAATGCCCTGTGTTTTATTTCACTCTTTGTTTATCATAGTTAATATTTCAGATGATGGATTTTCTTTGTCTAGGACAAGAATAAAACAATCAAATCTATCCAAAAAAAGTCATTCGAAAAGTAGTATATGACGCAGACATGATAGTAGTTTTAAAGTTATCTTCACATAAAAGAAAAATAATTAAATCTTATAGTTTTAACAAAAATCAACCCCTGCAACTCAAATCTTTCAGTTTAGTTGTACAGTACATGCCAAATTGCATTGCATCTGTGTTTTTATTTTTTCTCAATATTTTAGCCAATCTTAAATGCTTTGCCAGGAGTGTGATGGATGTGTCACGTGTGATGTGTGAAACGTGAAGCACCATAATGATAAGGTGTAAACAAAAGAGAGATTGAAGATGGACAGCGGGACATCCATCACGTCCAGCTGGACATCCGAGCATGCGGTCCTCCTGGGCCATTATTTCAAACTTTAAATTCATCCAGAGGTAATTTAACTTTTCATTGTCGCTTTGAGCATTCACGCTGAGTGAGGAATGGATGTAGTTGACGCCGAAAAACTGAAAATTACAGAGTGTGCGAGTGCCAATACCCAGCCGGCGTTCCCAATGAATAAAGTCTTTTGGATTACACCAAGCTCCTGCTGTTCACATTTGCAATTCCAACTCAAATCTGTCTCCACTTTCTCCATGCCCTTGTTTTGATATGAACATGTTTGTAGCCAGATGAGCGTGAGTGTGTATATGGAGCACAAAAATATATGCTGGAGGTGCCTAAGTGATATAAGCACCCCTAATTTTAAGACGCAACCGTGTAGGACTCGACACGAAAGTGCTCAGAGTGCTGACTCGGATGCAAATGTTGTTATAGCGTAAGTGGGAAAAGATGGCCTTCTTCGTAAAAAGCGTTTTAGTAATGTGCTGAGCGTCTTCTTATAGTTTTGTCTGCGTATCTGCAGAAGAGGTTGGAGAAAATGTGCCCCGTAAGAGGTTTTCTATGCATCTATGTCTTGGTGAGAAATGATAATGCGATGTGTGGCATGTGATTTTAGCAGTTTCAGTTTGGCATCAAAGGGAATAAAAACTCAGGCAAAGCGTATCGCTCTATTATTATTAGCGCTCTCAAAGAGCACGCTGGATTCATTAAGTTTTCATTTTCATTCACTTAACGGAAGTTGGAGACTAAAAACAATATTATTAAATCTTAATCATGACAAAGCCTGCCGTTTAAAAATGAAGTCAAATAGAAAAACAATCTGCGAGCAACTCCTCCACCTAATGCGGAGTCAGAAAATATTTTTACCGCCATCCCGAACTGCCTCGTGTCACCTCATTCATCTCTCTGCAAAATTCCCTCTTGGCCCTTCACTGGACCTAATCCATTATCTTTCACCCACAGAAACAATATCCCAGACTGCCGAGCGGCAGACATGCTTCTCTCCCCAGGATGTGAGTGGAAGACGGGGACCTCTGCATTAACCTTTCAGCCAGCTCTTTACAGAAACGCTTAAGTCCACAATTCATGTAAATCACCGTACCACTGTTGGCAGCTCACAGAATGGACTGGTGTCGATTCCATTTCAGTCCTTTTAATTAATGTCATCTAATTCCTTCCCCCACTTCTTAATTGTGTCAGCATTCTTTGAAGGAAATCACAGTGTGTAATAGCAGCCAGTGGGAGCGTCTGACCTGGCTGCTTATTGAAATTTTAAACCCAGTAAGGAGACATTGTCCATAGGGTGCAGTTAAAATGAACGTTACGTGTCGCCAGAGGTGATTGGATCATAAAAGCCGCTTTAAAACTCTCCTAACTATGTTTAAGATGTTATGCCACTGGAACAAAAGCTCCCCGAGTCTCACGGCTAGAACTCATTAAGATTAGTCTTTATCTTTGTTTTTATCTGTGCAGACGTTGCCTACAATGATTTCTGATTTCCTGAGTTTTATCCAAAGAATGCTTTGAGGTGGGTGTCAAATAAGAGTGAGTTTGATTTAATTTCTCGCTAAAACTTTACAAGTATATGAAATGGGTTTAGGGGGTATTCATAGTTGATTTTAAGCTTATATTTCTCTGTAATATGGGATGTTGACCGTTCTCATGTTCGCAGATTGCAGACATTTCACATGTTGGACATGTCCAAAGGATATACATTTCTCAGTTCAGTGTACTGTTGGAGTAACTGGAGCGCAGCTTAAAATGAGGTGGCAAAACCCAGGATCATATACTCTGAGATATTGGCTTATTTCTAGGAGTGACTGTCAGGCACTTCTGAAAATGAGTTTTGATTAAATATCTTGTAGATCTGTGCTGACTCAGATGGTTCAGTTCGATTTGGAGAATTGGTTCATCCAATTCATTAAAAAAAGATGATATATTGATATACTGATGATATATTTTCTTTTGTTTCAATTTGTTGCCAAGATATAATAATGTTGTCATAAAAAATAGTGGCTTTATACTTTACATGATTCAACCTTCTTTCATGAACCCATAACATCTAAGCACAAAATGAACTGCATTATATTTTCTCACCTTGAATTATGCTCCCATACGGACAGCATAAATAAGCCTACAGCTCTCTTTTTTTGATTTGGGCTTAAGTGTGTATGTGTGGATTCAATATGCATGACATCCTGCCAGACTTCTTGGCAGATTTACAGGTCCAAACCCAGGTACCCGTTGTCAGGGGTGAGTAATAATCGGTTCTGGTTTGTTCCGCTCATTTTTCAGAGCAAACTATACATCATTACATTTCATTGCCTGCACTTTATTATGTATTATTATCAGGCCAGATAACTGTGCATGGGTAATAAAATGAATCCAGCTATACAACCCACTCCTACCCTCCCCTCCTACCTGAGAGACCACGTCTCTGTTATGAATTAAAACACAGTTTAGTGCAAGTTGGCTTCTCTGGGCTGGCAGAGAAGCACACTGTTACAGAAGTGATTGCTTGTGAGAACTTGGCACTGTATTTGTGAAATTAAATGTAATTTCTAAATTCTCCTAGTGGCAGCTAGTGTCAGGTTCCATTGACTTGTGAGACTAAAAGTGTTGCTACAGTTTGGAAGGAAAAAATTAAACTGTAGTGCTTGTGAGTGTGTTTACTGTATGTTCACGTTTGTCAGAAGAAGAAGCCCAAAGTATACTCTGCTTTTTTGCACGTACATTAGTCGCACAGTGGAACGCAAACCTTTCAAATTACATTCCATTTTAATATGCTGCATTAACAGGTGCTCCATACTTGCGCACTACAAAGATTCATCCTTGTCCAATGTTTGCGCTTTTTCTCAAACATAATCAGCAAAAATATGTATTTGTATTAGTTTAAACTAGCATTAGTTTTATCCCCTTGCACAAGCACTTGTGAATGCAGTTATCTGTTGTTCTTACTATCTTTAGTTGATTATTGTTGTTCTTGTTTGGTCTCCAGGGTTGCCAGGCCTGCATAACAAAACCAGCCCGATTAGTACTCAAAACTGGCCCAATCACGGCCAAAACTAGACCAATCGCGTTACGGGGGAAATTGGCTATGAAAATCAATTCAAATTCACCTGCAGGACATGTATAACATTTTCCCAATTCCACGGGAAAACCACGGACTTGGCAACACTATCGGCCTCCTCTGCTTGTTTTCCAGCTGTGAAACAATGGCCCAAGCTAAATGAATGAATGAATGAATAAATAAATAAATAATAACAATTTAAAATGCATGTGTGACCTGCATACACACTGTATGTGTGGCTAAAATCGGGTTGCACGCGTACAGTGCTGATGACTAAATTCGTATGAAATGCATTGTACGCATAGTCTAGAATGCATGTAAAAATGTGTTTGTTGTACTCCATAGCGACCAGGCAGGTTTGAGTCTTGAAACAGGAACGATCTGTCTGATGTGCGATAATGGGCCCTCATTCAGCAAGGTAATGTTGGATGGTTTTGCACCTACTTGTGAATGGCTCACCAACATGTGCATATGAAAGTGCTCATTTTTACTTAAAAAGTTATTTACATAGTTCTCCATAACAAGATTAGTCTCAGAACTGATGTTTACAGGTTTGGCAAGGTGCTAAGGGCTACACACAATGGTAAGAGAAGATTAAAGATAAAAAATATATTTTTTAATTGTGAAAGTATTATTCACATTTATGGTATTCACAAACACCCTATAGTAGCAGAGTGGATATTAAACCCTGCATGTTAATGCTAGTTTGCCCTTATTTGCTTTGTGTCATAATGCAGTCCCCTCTATTACTGCCTTGTTAGTCTTTTGATTCCCAATGATTTTGGTCAAAGCACATTGACTCAGTGCTGTTTTGCTCGTTTTGGTTATGGACAGGACTGTGTGAGTTATTCACAAATTAATGGTCAAGCAGGAGTACAAACCACTATTGATCGTGGAAATTCAAGTTATAGTTTGAGTGAGGTTTGCAAATTGTGGGGAATATAAAATTCACCTCGGGGAAAAGAAACTGTAAAAAAATATGCAGGGCTACTAATCTTAAATCATACACATGACAAATGTAATCTTAAAATTTCCTTCAGAAATGTATGCTTATATGGTATATTTCATATTAAACTAAAAACTGTTATCAGCTACACAAGGGTGGACTTCACAGGTCTTCAGTTTTCCACTTGAGATTTTAACCAGACTGTGTTGGAGTGCATCGACATGAATAAATAATAAAATGATACTACTGTACAAAATATAATAATAATAATAATAATAATGTTTTTATAATATGTGATCTATTAAATAACAATATATATTTTATAAAAGCAAAAATAAATAAATATAAAATAAAATAAAAAATACATTATTCTCTTCAGTTCAACTAAGATGAATTAGTTTCAAATGTGAACCCCCTTTTACTGGAAGCATTTTGTTCTCTCTGTTTTTATATATAAGCAGTGGAATAACAAGATGCTAAGTGTTTTTTATATTGCAGTTGAAATTGCAATCAATTTTGCATCATTTTGCACAGTCACTTTGACCCAGAAACACATTCTGAGTTTTATGTATCAAGCCAACATGTAAACAATCTCAGCAATGGCTTGGAGTAGAAATGCAATACTAATATAATTAGAAAGCTTTTTACCTTGAAGCAAAATGTGTTCCTCGGTCAAGATGACAAAATGATCAAGCAGGTATATGCATATATCTATGTTACATTTTTTTTTGACACTTTTGCTGTGTTTTTCCCACATGAATGTATATAGACACATTTGTGAATAGCTGTTTATATGTAAATATAATGACAATACACCAAAAAGTTTGTATTAGTTGCTATGATCGTTAATTATATCACTAATCCTCTCATTCTCACTGCCGAAAAAAACAAAACTCTCAAAGAGGGATCAGGTCAAGAGGTGATTCTCTTATTTGAGCAGGAGGTGAGAATGAACGGGCCAGGATCTCTGAGCCCCCAGAGTGGTGACACTGAGGAGGCCTGGCACACTGCTCCTCTGTCAGCAGATGGGCGGCATCTATAATTCAGTCTGGAGACTGTTGCATGCTGCTTCATTTCATGTCCGATCACCACAGCTCTCTCACAGTCAGTGTAAGGAAACACAAGGGCCACATCTACCTCCTTAACAGTGACCCCTGAATCTGTATCGCACATGCCCACCTGTCACACATAAAAGCTAAATGAGAACCAATAGACAGGTCTATAGCAGTGTAATGTGGTGGGCTTAAGAAATAATAAATTATTTTTAATCCACAGTAAATTCATGTTTCAGGTCCCTTTCTGGTGTAGGAAATTAATTAATTATTTAATCAATCAATTAATTAATTAATTAATTAATTAATTAATTAATTCATTCATTCATTCATTCACTCACTCACTCACTCACTCTTAATTCATTCATTCTAATATATTAATACTTTCCCGAACATTTGTTTAAAACCTTTTTATTAAAAAAAATCACACACAATATTTAAAAATATTTAAATATCAATATTTATATAATTAATATTTAAAACTATTATTAATATTAATATTTGATATTGATATTGATATTTATTATTAATATTATTCTTAATAATATTAATCTCGATAGTTTAAACATCTGTTAAAAAATATTTTTTAATAAAAACTGTATATATATTCTCACTACCAGTCAAAAGTTTTTGAACAGTACAATTTTTTATGTTTTTTAAAGAAGTCTCTTCTGCTCACCATGCCTGCATTTATTTGATCCAAAATACAGCAAAAACAGTAATATTTTGAAATATTTTTAATATTTAAAATAACTGTTTTCTATTTGGATATATTTTAAAATGTAATCTATCCCTGTGATTTTAAAGCTGAATTTTTTAGCATCATTACTGCAGTCTTCAGTGTCACATGATCCTTCAGAATATACAGAATATGCATAATGCATTATATAGCTACATAATAATATACTACTAATATGCAGAATAAGCATTATGCATTACATACATATACATAAAATAATTCAGAAATAATACAATAAAAGTGATACTCTCTAGGACAAGGTAACATGAGGGATGGCTATTAATATTAATAGTTAATGTCTTTTTTACAGTCGTTTTTTCAATCCCCTGTAAACACTGCAGGTGTCATGATGGTCACTGGACGTTTAATTTAACAGAGCTGAGTGGTCATTAAAAACCAGCTCTCTCTATATATTATCATCATGTCAGTTTCACTTCCATTTGGATGTGATTAAATGTGATAATGTCTAAGTGAGTTATTTACTATGCCATTAGTCTATCCATTTCCACCAGTTTCCACAAATTTAATTAATTCGGTTGCGTACATGGCTTTTGATTGACAGGGTATACAGCTAATCACAGAGAAGTAGAGGAGTTGTCTCTTCCCTGGCTGTATTTCATGAATTAATGCCGGTCCCGTGCGGTTGATGATGAATTCTGAGTGTCGTATTTGGCCGGTGGTCCTGGCAGTGGCCTAGATCCGGGCCCGAGGTTGACATGCATTTCATATGCAGACGGTGTGAGTGTGAAGGTCGAGGGGTGGCGGGAGTGACATCCTGTTTCACTTAATTCAGTTTCACTATGTACCGCCCCTCTCAGATGCTCTTTATTTAACAATTCCATCCACTTACTAGGAGAAATGTGTGTGTGTAGCAGGAGGGAATGAGAAGACGGTGGGCCGTCTGTCAGGTCTGTAGCCTCCTTTAACCCAGAAGTGTTTGCTGGTCCACCCACCCACGCATGCACACAGACATGGGCTAATGTAATATTAACGGCTACTCTCTCTGCCTGATCCAGAAAGGTCATTTTCTCAGTTCAGTCTTTTCTTCCGCTTAATCCTCGTATTTTATTTATTTCCAGTGAACCCATATTAAAAATAAATTTTAATGATTTAGAATCAACGATGCAAAGTGAAAAAAAAGAAAAAAGAAAAATGAAGATTTTAATTGAAATCATTCAAATTTGATACAAGATTTTCAACATAATTATTAATATTATTATTTATAACAATTATTTTTAATATTTACAATAATTCCTGCATTTCAAATTAATATATTTTGTCACAATATTTCCACATTTTCTAATATATTCATATAATTTTTTTTTTTTTTTAATCTAGCTCACCATTAACTCTTTCAATTGCTTCTCCAGATCAAACTACACATCCCATAATCCCACTTTTTCATTCAGGTCACATGATTATAAGCAAGGAGCAGATGGTACAGAGTCATGTGATGTTGTGAGCCGGGGTTGAATCTGAGAGGTACTCCTGCGTCTGATGTGAGTGCTAAGTGCTCTCTCAAGAAAAAGGGTAATGTATGAAAATTAGCTTTGTTCATTTGTGACTCTGGTTAAATGGATTGTTCTTTTCAGATGAGAATATGTCAGGTGGAGATCAGTGTTTAAGGACAGAGAGGAGGTGAGGGGAAGCGGGAGGGTAGGCCTGAGAGGATGTTCCCTTGTTACCGTGGCATTCAGAAAGGGCACTGTACGTTGGGATAATTGCATGTGATGTAATACATACAAACATAATGTCCCATCTGTTATGTGGACCGAAGACTGTGTTTATGATTTTCTGTGTTAATCCTGAGCTGTGTTATTTGGTTTATCATGGCTGCGTGAGGGGCCTGGATTTTTTGGACCGCTTTTGTTTGTGTCTTGTCTTCTTCTGCTGCCCAATCAAATTGGGTTCAATCGTTTACTGTTTACTGTTCTGCTGACCACTTGTTTAATTAAACTGGCCATAATAAGCCTTTTGTTTTGCATTGTTGGTCAAGTGAACCGAGCCTCGTGTTTTCACAATGTCTGTTGTGAATATGTACATGATGCTAAACTATGGCAACTCAGAAATAAATTATTTTGAGTGGAATTTGAAATGAAGTAGCAAACTTGCCATTTAAATCTGAATGTAAGTTCAGAATTTTGAAATTCAAAGTTCAAAGAATTTAATGTAACCTCATGTAATTCACAATCTTTAACCAGAAAATCCATGTTGAATGCTGGCTTGACAAAGCTTTACAATCCCTGATGTTTAAAGGTTTATAGGCTATGTGTGTTTTGAATTTAACATCGTCTTTTCTTGTCCACTTTTTTATTGCTAATTATATGATGTTCTCTCTGCTGAGGGCAAATGGGAAACTCATGTTTTCAGATGCGTAAGAAGAAAGCCGTAATTATTGTAATATGTGTTCTGCCACTTTACCACAACAGGTTTTATTTATATAATTCCATAATACTTTGTAATACAATTAAATCACAGCCCTTGATTATATCACGTTTATTTATTGCACATTGAAATGGCAGTTTTCCAGCAGTTTCCCTCATTTTGTGAGGTTAATTTTGCTTGCTCACATTGCTACTGTTCATCTGCCGAAATCAGCCTTTCACCAAATTATTTAGGCTAAATATCACACAGTTTAATTGCTACTGACTGAAAGTAAAATTCCCAAGGAGAGACAATATAAACAACATAATTTATATGCTTTTTCTTTTCTAATGGATGAACAATTTTGTATCTAATTTATTGTCAAACAAAGTCCAATGGTATTGGTATTTCTTTTGCATGGGCTAGTGTTGAAAAGCTAAATAGTTTACCACAGCGCTAGTATTTCTACAACTGTATTACAGATAAATTAAATAGTATTTAAATAGGCTAAAGATCAGAAACATCCCAAGCTGACTTTAATATAGTGGTCAGAAATGTATTTCAATTCAATTCATACTAAACTCTTCACACATATGATGCTTATAAATAATTTTATTTCAATTTGGTAGGGAATTTAAGTGGCTGTACACTCTTAAAAATAAAGGTGCTTAAAAGGTTCTTCACAGCGATCATCGTCAGAATAGTCCATCTGCCATCAGTGGTTCAACCGTAACGTTATGAAGTGACAAGAATACTTTTTGTACGCGAAGAAAACAAAAATAACGTAGCATAAATCTACGTAAATTAAAAAAGCGTAAATATACGTAGAAAACATATACTTGTGTCGCGGCTGACACAGAATTGCATACGCTGCTTGCGTTCTTGGAGCTACAGTGATGCGGAGAGACACAGAGGAGACAAATTGTTGAATAAAGTCGTTATTTTTGTTTTCTTCGCATACAAAAATTTTTCTCGTCGCTTCATAATGTTACGGTTGAACCACTGATGGCAGATGGACTATTCTGACGATGTCTTTCATACTTTTCTGGACCTTGACAGTGTAATTTACTTGGCAGTCAATTGGGCAGTCACAAGCCTCCCAGTTTTCACCCAAAATATCTTAAATTGTGTTCCGAAGACGAACGAAGCGTTTATGGGTTTGGAATGACATGGGGGTAAGCGATTAATGACAACATTTTAATTTTGGGGTGGAGTATCCCTTTTAAAGGTTCTTTATGGAGCCATTTAGATAAAAAGGTTCTTCAATGGCATCGTGAAACACCTTTATGTTTAGCAAGTAGCTGTACAGGTTTCAAAACAAGTTTGCAGTGTATATTGCTCTGTTGATTCATGACAATCAGTCAATAAATCTCTTGTTTTCTGTTGCTGTATATGTTTGTTTACAATTACACTAAATGAGAAATGAATCACGATCCAAATGGAACCAATCCAGGATCAGGTCTATGTTTCCCAAAAGCATCGTAAGCCAAGTAGATTGGAGATCCATTGCCACCAATGGTCTCTACGATCAACTTATCTCACAAAGCTTTTGAGAAACGCAGCCCTGGACTGTGGTCTGCTAATTGTTACCTCTATGCTAGAGTGACTGCATTTTTAGTACAGTTTAGTCTTTAATATTTCAAATGTATCTCATATGTGTGTATCTATTGCAGCTAGACATTAAAAACCATTTCATGAGAGGCTTGATGAGATTTCTAAAGTGTCCCCCCACTTTTCAGATCGTTCCTATGCCCCTGCTGATAAGACTAATTGCAAAATAAGTCAGTTTACCTCGGCATGGATCACATTTGTTCAAGTACGATGGATTACATCATACAATCTCATTAATTAAAGCAAGTCTTTTGGTTCAAAAGAAAGATAGAAGACTATTGAAGTGCAGTGCATTCTGGTAACTAATTCTTATTCCCGTCACATTGCTCTCTTTTTCCACTTCACCTTATCAAACAAAACTGCTCTGGCCTTGCTGTCAGGGCAAGACAGTTCACATAGTCCTACTTGGGTTTTAAAGCAAACCTTGAGGCCCTTTTTAGTTCCTGAAGCTGCCAGACATCTCTCTCTGACTTCAATTTGAAGAAACTGGTGAGATAGCAAGAACCCATGTTCCCTACACCAGTGTGATTAAAATGCAATTACAACATCGCGGTCCACATCTCAGGACCACTTTCATGATTACACTCGCTTTTGATTAGGTTGAGAAAGCAAGTTGACACAATGGCATCATAATTAAGAAGGCAATTGTCACATCTCGAAAAATGGTGCATCGTTGGACATAATTTATCTGCCAATCTAAAGATTATGTTGTGCTTGTGACTGGGGTGAGATTGGGTTGTAATTACTTGATTGCATAAGTAAGTAACTCAAAATCTGCGTAATTGGACTGCATTATGCAGCCAGTTGGGAAAGAGCCAGGCTGAGATTTAATATGTGTACCCCTGCAGACAAGAGGCTTCACCCAACAAGATAACAAGCCACGTGCTTTGGAGATGTGTGAGTGATGAGTGGACAACTGTTAGGTATAATTAAACTAATAATTGTTGTAATAAAAACTGCTCAAAGATAAGGTATTAGACACACAAGCTATTCAGGGTCATTTTAGTTTTTAAAATGTTTCACTTGTGTAGCCAGACATTTAAATAAACTACAATCCCATAAAGCATTGTGAATGACTTAACTGAATAAATACAAATATAAAAATTTTTAAGAAGCCATTTATGTTTATGAAAGATTAATTTATATGATTAAAATACAGTAAAAAAAGTAATATTCTGAAATATTATTACATTTTAAAATACATGTTGTCTATTTTTATTAGAATTTAAAATGTTATTTGTTCCTGTGATGGCAAATCTGAGTTTTCAGTTTGCATTACTCCAGTCTTTAGTGTCACATGATCCTTCAGAAATCATTCTAATTTGCTGATTTGCTGCTCAAGAAAGTTGAAATGAGTTTTTCTGATTGGTGGATGTTTTTTCTTTAGGATTCATGGGTAGCATATTTCTTACCTGGAATTTGTCTGTTAAATATAGTTTTTGCTTTTTTTTAATGAAGATGAAATTACTTTGGCAAATGGCAACAGAAACATATAATTAGTTACTAACCATATAGCTCATGGTAGGTTTGTCTTTTAAAGGTTTGTACAGGGTCATGCGAAAGGAATTTTAATTTTAATTAATTAACCAATTGAAATGTTGCATATACCTGTAGCTTATTGGATATGTTTATTGTAAAACTACACCATATGGTTTGTGACTCCTCACAAACCATATGGTGTAGTTTTACAATAAACATATCCAATAAGCTACAGGTATATGCAACATTTCAATTGGTTAATTAATTAAAATTAAAATTCCTTTCGCATGACCCTGTACAAACCTTTAAAAGACAAACCTACCATGAGCTATATGGTTAGTAATTATGATGTCAATCCATAGAATGAGGTTAAAAAGGTCAGATCTTGTTATTCCATCAGTTTTATGTTTGCACAAACTCTTTAAAATATTCTAGCTGCACTCACCTTGGCCTGTAACATGCCTCAGATATCTGAAAGATTTGATTGTCGTCGGCTTCATTTTTGTCACCTCATATGAATAGAGGAACCCATTGATTGTATCATATTAGCTGAGTAATTGATTGTAACTGGTTATTAACCTCTAAGAACTTTATGTCCAGTGTGCCATTGCATGAGGACAGGCCTTAATCACTCACAAATGGCAGCCATTAATGAGATTAGTTCCTGGTTCTGCTCCGTAACTTTATTTGTTCCAGGAGGCATTGACAAGGGCATCCAGATGCTGAAGTTTACTTTTCTGTGAATTGATTTATTTCCTGTTTAACCGCATTCTTTGTCACCTTGATAAATGTGGGCTTACTGAATGTAAACTAACTTTACAATGGTAAGTTCAAAGGAAGAGATATTTATTCAGTATGAATTTATTCCATTCACTTTTATCAACCTTTTTTTTTTTCACTATGATGACATATTGCTGGACCCTGCCAAGGAGACGTCCTGTGTGTCCTTCCTTATCTCATTTGGGCCAGCTATGCCATGATTATGTTGGATTGTGGGAAACCCATCACCAGGATGTACTGTAGCTGTAGGGGGAAACATATGTGGTGTGAGGAGAGAACCAGAAGGCTAGAACTTGGAGGTCCAGTGTACCATCTGTTTCCCTCTCCTTCATGAGCCATGGAGCCCTCAGAGCTCATAGTGAGATCAGCTCTCCCAAAATCCAACCCTAAAACAGCTTGTAATCCCAAAGGGGGGGTCATAACCATGTCCAGCAGTGGCATACAGCACTGGCAGCCAAAACAGTCTTGGGTCCTGTGTAAATGTCTAAATGCATCACATGCCATCATCTTGTTAAATGACGAAAATTGCTGCCATTATGAGAAAACCAAAGATGATTTACCCCAGAAGCTAATTGTGGACACAAATTGCTACGTTCTGAAGAATACCACACTCACACAGTGCAGGAATCTTTAAGACAAGGGGGCTCTTCGACTCGTCTCACCCCAGCCACGATGAGGGTACGTGGGCTAGGCAGCCCTGAATTACAGCCCATCATTCCAAGTTATGGATCAAAGTTCCAAGAAAAAACGCATTCGCCCAAATCATGACGGCGCTAAAAACGCCATCCCTTCTCGGGCCGACCTCCAGAGTCGCGATCAAATCCCATCGGCGAAAGGGGACGAGGCACCTTTCCCAGCCTGCCCCGGCTCCTTGGAGAGGATGGATGTTTGGCCCGAGCACCCCTTTCGCACTTAGTCGTTTTTCGACCCCAAATTCCTCCAGGTTCCCCGCCCCGACGAGCGAGGCCGAAGAGGTATGCCAACATGTGGCCTCAAGTTTTACCTTGACATATGTGCTTCCACAAATAGAAACAAACTAGCATTACTAATTTGTTTTATTCAGAGCAAACATTATGTACATTTTGTCTCAACATTGTGTGAAAGTTTTGTCTGTGGTTGTGTGCGGTGGTGGTCAGTGAGGGAAATTTTACAATGTAATTCAATACCGATCAAATCAATACAAAATTGCAATGGGTTTTATTAGTATATTTTCTGATTAATTTGCTCCCATACACAACATTTCACTAATATCTCAAAATATCAATAATTAATCATTTATTATAATGTTTTAGATAACAACCCAAAACGTTATTATATAGTGGACGAACTGAACAAATCATGTTCAGTATATACAGTACATAAATAAATTTTTTTACATAATTTGGAATTGCATTCAATATTTTTACAAAATTTAAAAGTAAAAATGTATGCAAAAGATTTGCAAGTTGTGTGTAATTCACACGACTCCAGTCAATCAACTACTGTCTTGTGAAGTGAAAAGCTGCATGTTTGTCATAACTTCAGACCATTGCTTCCAGATAAAAAACAAGTCTTCTATCTATAATATTGCTTTCTCCAGTGAAAAAATGACCTAATCTGAATCAGGAGAGAAATACAGTCCAAACCCGTTCTAAAACAATATTTCGATACATTTTTAAAACAGAGGATGAACTTTTTTTATTTTTACTGGAGGAAACATGGTTATGAATTATGCACTGCATTCACTACAACTGATCCATTGGTGAGAAAGTTATGTAATGCTAAATTTCACAAAATCTGTTCCAATGAAGAAATAAACTAAAATCTACTTATTGGATGGCCTGAGGAAAGTTCCCAGAAAAAATAATACTCAAGTAAAGTACAGATACTCAAAAAGTGTACTTAAGTACAATACTCAAGTAAATGTACTTAGTTACTGTCCGCCTCTGCCTGAGGATGAGTAGATTTTCAGCAATTTTTAATATTTTGCATGAAGTTTTCCTTTAATTTATTAAAAGTTTCCTTTTAACTTTTTGTCAAACCCACTGTTTCAAAGCAACCTAGAAAAAAGAAAATAGAAAAAATGCCTGCCTTTTGCATGAATTAAAAATCCTTTGACATTACATGGATCTATTATTATGTGCATGAGCAAATTTTCTTAAACAAGTAAATTTTTGTCACTTGTTGTGTTAATTTTGAATGGACTTTTGAGGAGTTTCAACCTCAGTTTCCCTTTATCTGACAGACTGCCACTGGTTGTGTGTAGCCTGCTGTGTTGGAATATGCCAAATAATCTTGCATTTGTCATCCACATCATTGTGTGTGCTTCAGGCTAGCATTTGTCCAGACACCCAGACTCACCATTCAAACTCACTCTCTCCTCCATTTCTTTTTATAGCTCTTTTACCAGCTCTTTTGATGTGGTGACTTGTCCTCGTACGCTGTTGGTACATATGCTGACTTGTTGAGATGGTCTTAGGTTTCATCCCCACATTCTGAAATTGAATTGAAATGAGTAAGACTGTGTTTAGCCCTTAAGCGTCACATCAGTGGAGTCCTACCACATCTCCTCTGATTGACGACACCACGCGCTACTGCCCAAAATAAGGCTGTAGATGAAGTGTGCAGTTTTTTTGTTTCAGTCTGTGCAAATGCAAGCTTCCTTTAGCTTCATCATTTTTATTTACCTTTTTTTTGCATTATTTATGGAAGCCTGTTTATGTATCAGTTAAAAAAAAACATTTCTTGTAATTCTTTTAACAAGACTCCATATCTTACTATTTCAATTTATAATTCACAGTATGGCTTTATATGTCATAGTTATGACTTTATATCTCAAAATTGTGACTTCATGTCTTGCAATGTGACTTTTCATCTCATATTATAATTAACTCTCATAAATTCTCAAAAAATTCATAAAATTATCTTAATCTAATACATTCTCAAATTCTGCTTTATCTCATAATTTCTTCTTTATCTCATAATTTTGATGTCATAATTTGGACTTTTAGTCATAATTTAGACTTGTCAATTTTGATAGTTATGACAAATTGAGACTTATAATTTTGATTATCTCATAATGTCAACTTTTTATCTCATAATTATGAATTATTATTATTATTATACAGAATTTTGACTTTTTGTCATAATTTTGATGTCAGTTGACTGTCAGAATTATGACTAACTCATAGGGCCCTATTTTAACGATCTAAGCGCATGGTCTAAAGCACATGGCACAGGTGCACTTAGGGCATGCCCAAATCCACTTTTTGCTAGTTTAACGAGGGGAAAAACGGTCGGCTCGCCCGGCGCATGGTTTAAAAGGGTTGTGCCTATTCTCTTAATGAGTAATGGGTATGTTTTGGGCATAACGTGCAATAAACCAATCAGAGTCTCATCTCCCATTCCCTTTAAGAGCCAGTTGCGCTCGTGCCATGGCGGATTTGCTGTTTACACGGCGGAATTTGCAAGCGCAAAGACAGAACACGTCTCCAGAGATGAAATGGAGCTGCTCGTGCCCGAACAAATAGGTAGCCTAATTCTGATACATGCAATGACTATCCATTATGACATGTAGGCATTTTTATATTCATGTAGCCTACACAATAATAATCTTTTACATTGCAATCCCTTAATTTTTAATATTTCGCATGTTTGTGTGCTGCTGTGCGTTCCTGTGTGTGTAATAAGCAGAGTGTACGCGCGCTGTGGACCCGCCTATACTAACGCGCTCTTTAAATGACAAAAAAACTACTGCGCCATTGACTTTAGACCAGTTTTTGTTGGTCAATGGCACAGGCTATTTCAGTTGCCTCAAAATAGCAACGCGCCAGCAATACGCCTGAACACACCTCGTTTTCAGACCAGCACGCCCATGGGTGCACAAATGGGCGCAAATGCATTTGCTATTTAAACAACGTGGCGCAGGCTGTGAAAATGACAACTGCATCGGGCTGAAACTAGCAAAAAACACTTGTCTGGCGCCGCATTGCGCCTGATGTTTGATATGGCCCATAATGTTCACTATTTCATGACTTATTTCATAGCTACGAGTTTTTTATGTCCTAATTATGATTTGCCAATGTATTTTATTCTCATGCGTTATTCAATGGGCTTTCATATAATTATATAATTAACTCTTTAAAACATGATTTCATATTGTATTTATTTATTTGTTTAAGTGGAAACGGTGTGAGCCAGTGACAATTTTCATGAGCATGAATTGTTTTGTTTTTTTTGTTAGATGGATATTGAAAGCAGGATGAAGTGAACGTAGATGCATTAAAAGCATTATCTCAGCATACACAAGCCATGTGTGCTCCGTTTATCTGCTGAGTGAAGCAAAATGCCTAAAAGGAAAGATTGTAAAAACATAATTTGCAGCTAAGTGCATCTGCATAACAAAGTTCTGTATCTGCATCGTTTGCGCTGCTGAGCCATTATAAATCTAGAAATGGTCATGAACCATTTTTATGTGTTTTCAAATTTCACATTATGTGTGCACTGTGCAGAGTTTTCCCTATGGTTTTGAGGTTATAGTAGAAGCAATTAATCTTCATAGAATATCACACCTAAAGTCATGTATAAAAGCAACTACAAAAGCCTAACCGACTGATTCAAAGGGGTTTGTGGGTAATTTAGATGGCGACCATATGCAAATGGATTGTTGCTTGTGGGCTGCGCTCAGATGAGCGCAAATTGGTCTATCTCGAATTTGAAAACTTTCCTGCCAGGATGGCTTTGTCTGTCTTCCATTCACAATGTAAAAACTGCAGAAGGGCCTTTGGATCCCAGGTGACTAATTTTAAATAAATTATGAGGCAGAATATGTTGATAAAGCTAAAAGACACATAAATAGCAGAGCCAGACTTGCCTTATAACTCATCCAAATGCATGGAGGGGTTTATTGAAAGGAAAAAAAAAATGTGTGACCAGTCTTCTTAGAGCTCTCTAACAAATGAAATCATTAAAGTCTCTGTTCTCCTCTCCCTTTCTAACTGAAGGTTACTGAATTCTTCTCTCGCCATTTGGACAGGCTGTGTTTTAAGTGTTATTGATACTTACCTGGCCCAGCTGTCTTCATATCTTATAAATGTGACAGTATCATCAAAAACAAGCAAGCCTATCTTTTATAAATAGAGCAGCTGGTCTTATATGGAACCAGCTGTAAAAAAAAAAAACACAACTCTCCATCATCAAGAACTAGGTGCTGCAGGCCACAGACTCAGATTTCGTAGTTCACCGACTTCTTATTATATGCACGTTGCCAGAAACAGTGGGTCTCATTCTCTTATAATTGCGTCTACATTTTCTTATCCTCAGTGAATCTGATGCAGATTTTTCAACAGGTGCTTAAGCACATAAATTTGTTCTTCCCCTCATTCTGATGTTGATGAATCCAGATTATTTTAAATGAGAGAGCACATGCCCGCAGGTGGTAATTGGCATAATACACGCCCAAACTATATCTATATACGTGCTTTCCAGACAACCTATATATAGCCATTTGTCACTTTCTGCAAGCATATTATTATGCTCTCCAAAGATGCAGTCTCGTCTGAAAGCATAAATGCACATCTAGATTTTTGAGTAAAGCAAGTGTGCCATTCACAAAACCGGTTGAAACAAAACGAACACCTTATATAAAGGTCAGTGACTATCTGTTCATAGTTTGTGAATGTTTATTAAAGATTCAGTAAGGAAACTCTAATTTCAAATGTCTTTGTGTGTGTGTGTGTGTTTTAGTAATCATCAGTAAACCAGCAGATTTACCAATCTCTAATAATTTAAATAACTCAGATGCTGTTTGTTTTTCACAAAGAAGTGGCACACTTTCATTCCGTTTTTTGTTCCTTCTTTTTTTAGATTTCAGACATGTTTACATTCTTGCTCTGGGTCAGGAGATCAGGAGGGTAGTCGGTAAAAAAATAAAATAATCAAATAAAATATATATATAAAAAAAAAAAAAAGAAATAAATAAAAAAAGAAATAAAATAAAATAAAATTTTGGTTTTAAAATAAAACCAAAATTGTGATGTAAGAATTTTTAATAAATAAAGTCATGTTCCAGGCATGCTTTCAATTACGTCAGTCAGTCAAACAACTCACCGACCGAGTGACCAACCAATCAACCAGTCAACCAGTCAACCAGTCAATCAGTCATTAAATAAAGTTATTAAATGTGGAATTTAGCCATGTGCTTGAAATGGAAGTCTATGGGGAGGATTAGTGGGTTTAGAAGCAGAAATCTAAAAAAACAATGTTTGTTGAAGAATTTGCATACATTTTTTAGAAATGTTGATAACACTTTAGTGTAAGGAAAAATGCTCACTATTAACTAGTTGATTATTAGCATGCCTATTATTAACATATTGGCTGTTTATTAGTACTTATAAAGCACACATAATCTAATTTCTGCATGACCATATTCTACATGCCTAATCCTACCCAATACCTAAACTTAACAACTACCTTACTAACTATTAATAAGCAGGCAATAAATAATTAAAATAAATAAGCAGGGGCAAAAGTCACAGTTAATGGTTTATTAATAGCGAAAATTGGATCTTAAAATGAGGTGTGACCAAAATGTTTGTTAAATTATATACTTGCCAGTAGGGCTGCACGATTAATCGAATGCGATTGCCATGCGCATTTTGTTAGTAAAGCCGGTTCTGTAATCAACAGTAAATCATCATCACGTGCTTTCAGGTGGAGCAGCATTTACTACACAGAGCCGTAGTTCACTGACAAGTTACGCAAACAAATCACACGATTTTATTGCGCGATTATGAAATCGAAGAAATCGTTCGCGATAATGACAGCTGTTTGCATAGCTTCTCAGTGAACTACGGCTCTGTG
>NW_015625652.1:796813-799954 GCF_001515625.1 Sinocyclocheilus rhinocerous | reverse complement strand
TGACAATCGCAGCTTCTGTCGAATCGCGATTTCGATTCCATTTCGATTTATCGTGCAGCCCTACTTGCCAGGGTTAAATTGTCAATAGATGATTTAGATACTTGAATTTATAACATTAGTTTAAGTGCTGTACTTTCCCCAAAGGGTTTTATCTTTAGTCCATTATGAAGTACAAAATAAGGGATGAGCCAAAATTATTTTCTGTGTTTCTGTGATACTCTTCATGAAAGTTGCATACTCCTTTACCAAAAAATTGTAATAGGCTATTTCTTGGTAAATGCAGAGGTGTATAAAGTACCTGAAAGCCATACTCAAATAAAAGTACAGATATCTTACCAGAAAATGACTTTGGTAGAAGTTGAAGTCACCGTTTAGAATATTACTTGAGTCTTAAAGTATGTGATATTTATTGTACTTAAGTACGTTTAAGATTAAAAAAAATATTTTCGTACTTAAGTATTGAAAGTAAAAGTACAAGTAAATGCAAAATGGAAAATAAGCAAATAAATATATATAAAAAATGTTCATACACCGCGTGAGTAGCAAGATTGTGTTCAGTTTTAACTCTTTCTTCCATTTTGTATTTTTGGGTAAGAATAAGAAGCACTTCATCCGGTACTTAATGTCTTTCATTCCAGCATAAGAAAACATTTCTGGATTCTGCATCTGAATTTCTGAAATAGCATTTAGATGTATTTACACAGTTTATGTATCTCAGAGGGGTCATGGATGTATTTAGACTGCAGTTACAGATGCATAAATAGGCCTAATGTTTTCTTTTTAACATAAAACGTTGAATATTGATATTTGAAATAATTTAAAACATTAGAAAAATAGTCGAAATGTGAAATTAAAACCGCCAGTAGGTGACAGCAAGTGACTTCATTCAAACGGCTGATTCATTCAGGAACAAAGCATTTGACTGTGTTGATGAGTGAATAACTGAATCATTTATTCAACCGATTCGTTCAAAAAGCTGATTCATTCAATAAGTAAACACCGTCCATTGCTCAGAGATGCAGAACAGTGCGGTGATCTTTGTTTGGAACTATTTCCGTTAGCAAAATTGAGCAAAAACAAGCAATATTACGTCTAAAATGTAAGTCACTTATTGCTTTACTGAACTTATATAAAATTATTATTAAATGTGTTCATGCTGATATCTGCAGAAAAACGGTACTCTTTGTGTGATATAGATTAAGTTAACTATATTAAATTATATAAATATAAAAAGCCAACAGAAGCATTTTTGCCATCTACAATTTAGAATGCCTTACATTTTGAGTTTTAATAGACTAATAAATCAATATGCCTGCACTCTGTGTGTGATTTGGTGATATAGCCTACTTGATAATGTTAGATCGCACATCATTACAACCACACTTACCATATTAACGCAGATGATGCTGTATAGCACACCCCAGACTTGGCAGTGATAAAGGCATTGCATTATAAATATACTTTATTTTAATGAAAATTATAATAATGATAACTCAGATAAACCGAAAACGAATATGCGTCGGGGAAATGTATCGGAGTAAAAGTATACATTTTTATTAGGAAATGTAGTGGAGTAAAAGTAAAAGTTGACTGAAATATAAAAACTCAAGTAAAGTACAGATACTCCCAAAAAATACTTAAGTACTGTAACGAAGTATTATTACTTTGTTACATTACACCACTGGGTAAATGTAATCTGAGACCAAATGCAGACACACTATTGCCATATTTGAAATACTCTTAAGTGCTTTTTACTTTGCTTTGTGTGCCAAACAATGCTGCTATGAAGATAAGCACCTCTTGCATAAAAAAAAAAAATAATAATCAGATACAGGCTAATAATTTTCCCATTGCACTATTTTCAAAGCCATGTATTTCCCAGACCTCTTGTTAACGGCTGATTACTTGGAAAATTGTGTTGCGCTATCCTTGGATCTCTCAGCAGAATCCTGTTAGGGAATTCTCAGCAAGCTACGAGCGTGAGATAGTGGGAGAGATTACGTTTAACTCACATCCTCCCCCTCATCATTAACAAGCTTGTTAGACTGGGTGTTTTAATGATGGTATTCTAAACTTGTCTGTTCGCCAGCTCGTTTTGGTGGCTGTTTGGAGACAAATCATGAATGAAAACATGGCCCGGTGTGCTCCGTGAATAATTGTGGAACGGTGAGTCATCAGCTAAGCCACTGCTTCCTTATTTTATCTAAAGGGAGCTTGTTAAGGATTTGAAAAAATTTATAAAAGCACCCACCAGTGAAACAAAGTTGACATCCCTCTACTTCCTTTCTGGTGGATGGCTTGATGTCTAAATGACGCTCATGGCGCGTGGTAGATGTGTGAGTGAAGTGGCTGATGTGGTGTAAAAAGTGTGAATCACTCTCACTAGTTAACATGACTTAGGCTGCTACCCATCGCCCGCATCAATGATGACCGCTCAATCTGATAGGGGAGGATGGATGGAGGTTATTTTTGGGCAAAAACATGGCAATTTATCTCAATAATGAGTTTTTCTTATTTGTGACAGGGCAATTGTACTGTCTAAATGTTGGTGTGTGTGGGGGGTGAGTGCATGTGTCCTTCACTCTCTGCTTTTGGAACTGAATGTCAACACCATTTGAGCAAAGACTTTTGAAGGGGCAGCTTTAGAGATTTGAAGCTTTTAAAATCTAACGAGCAATCCCACTGTTTACAAGGCTGACAAGAATACAGAGAGAAAGAGACAAATCACAGTGGAAGAAAATCTATTCCTTACACCATGTTGCTTAAAAGTGAGACTCCAAACTCAAGAGTGATAACTTTGCTCCATGTTAAAGGGATAATTTCATTTAAAAAATGAACCATTCCGGTATCATATACTTACACTCATGTTGCTGCAGGTCCTTGTTTTTTCCACTCTAGTGAAAAAAGAGACGTTTCATAGTGTCTGTAACTCATAATGTAATAACTGCACATAATGTAATAAGTATTACATTATTATTGTAATAAAATGTTCATAATGTACTTTTACTATTACATTATAAACTGACCAAAAATATTGTAATATTGTCATAATTATATAAGTATACTTATAATAAAGTATAAGCAGCCCAGTATAAGGGACAGTCAAAATATTTGTGCTATTATTTAGCCTATATATATATA
>NW_015625652.1:795006-796244 GCF_001515625.1 Sinocyclocheilus rhinocerous | reverse complement strand
AATGCCTTAAGAATACCCTTATAATGTATTATAAATACGGGCTTCATAGAAAATGTTACCGAAATCATTTCTGGAATATGCATCTGAAATAGCATTTAGATGTATTTACACAGTTTATGTATCTCAGAGGGGACATGGATGCATTTAAACTGCAGTTACAGATGCATAAATAGGCCTAATGTTTTTTTGTTTTTTTTTTACATAAAACGTTGAATATTGATAATTGAAATAATTTAAAACATGAAAAAATAGTCGAAATGTAAAATTAAAACCGCCAGTAGGTGACAGCAAGTGACTGTTAATGAGTGAGTCATTGAGATTCAACCGATTCATTCAAACGACTGATTCATTCAGAATCAAAGCATTTGACTGTGTTAATGAGTGAATCACTAAACACCATTGCTCAGAGACGCAAAACAGTGCTGTGATCTTTGTTTGGAACTATTTTCATTAGCAAAATTGAGCAAAAACAAGCAATATTATGTCTAAAATGTAAGTCACTTATTGCTTTACTGAACTTGTATAAAATGATTATTAAATGTGTTCATGCTGATATCTGCAGAAAAACGGTACTCTTTGTGTGATATGTTAACTATATTAAATTATATAAATATAAAAAAAATCATACAGAAGCATTTTTGCCATCTACAATTTAGAATGCCTGGAATTTTTAGCTTTAATAGACTAATAAATCAACGTGCTTGCACTCTGTGTGTGATTTGGCGTTACACTTGAAAATGTCAAATCGCACACCATTACAACAACACTTACCATATTATTGCAGGCGATGCTGTATCGCACACCCTAGACTCGACTTGAGTGGAAAATCATCCGCAGTTGTGCACGCGCTTGTTTGCTCATGAGCAAACGTGTTTTTAGGAGTCTAACTTGCAGACACCAGACCACTGATTCGTCAAACCTGCTTTCCTGCAGTCCGTGTTCTTTTGACTTCTGACTATTTTGTAGTAAGAATATGCTTCGGGGAAATGTATCGGAGTAAAAGTATACATTTTAATTAGGAAATGTAGTGGAGAAAGTAAAGTACAGATACTGGCAAAAAATACTTAAGTACTGTAACGAAGTATTATTACTTCGTTACAATACACCACTGAGTCTATGTGACATCAGTGGTTCAACTGTAATGTTATGAAGTGACAAGAATGTGTCAGTTGCATTGCTTTCTATGCAGTGTCAGAAAGCTCTCGGATTTCATCAAAAATATCTTAATTTGTGTTTCG
>NW_015625652.1:784794-794599 GCF_001515625.1 Sinocyclocheilus rhinocerous | reverse complement strand
GGCGATACGGTGCCGTGAGTATTTAAGACATGCTGCTGCTGCACAAATAGCATATAAAATAACCCGTAGCAGATCTATACAGGTGGAGCTGGAGAAGGTGGAGGGTTTCAGAGAAACTCTGAAAACGCGTTGCTGGAATCTCAAGTGAATGCTAGCCAGCCATATAAATGCAAGGCAGTAATCTCATTGGCTGCATATGCAGCATGAACCAATCAGCTTCTGCCAAGTCGTTTAATTCTCTGCTGAATATCATTAGTTACGTTAACAACCCGTCAGCCATCTAGAGTTTCATGACTGAACTATATATATATATATATATATTAGTGTTTTTATTATTTCATTTAATAATTATTCCTAAACTACATTTGTTATTTTGTTAGACCAGCCTGGCCTCTGTCCATGTTTTTGCATAATTATGAATTTGTTTAGTAAAGAAAATATCCTACACTCTCAGAAAAAAAGCTACAAAAGATGTCACTGTGGCTATACCATTTCAAAAATTGCAAATTTGTACAACTTTAGGTACCAATACCTTTAAGGTGCTAATATGCATTTCAGGGTAAATAAGGTACACAATTGTGCCTTTTAAAAGGGTACCGCCCCAATGACAGTTTTTGTACGTCTTTTTTTCCTAAGAGTGTACATGTTTAGAGCCGTTACATTACAGTAAATATACTATAATTTTAGTTTTTGGAGTTGTGTGTATGCGTCCCCTTTACGATCCCTCTGTTTTTCCCTCTGTTTTTGTAATAGGATTGAAAGCTAAAATGAGGGCTTTGAATCAGCAGGCAAGCGTTTAACAACATAAAACACTAGTATTAGATCATTTTGAATGGTTAGAATGAGCAGTAGGTTTAATGATTTTTTTTTTTTTTAACTGGGTTTTCCTTATTTTTTTCCTGCGTCAAACAAATGACACCCTCATGTGCTTTGACGCACATGCATGGCACCATGTCAAGCTACTGTTTTTTTTACTGCATTGTTATATTTAACAGTAGGCGATGAGTAGGCCTACATTAAATCTGCGCCCACAGAACTCTGCTGAAAGACACAGAACTGGAACAGCCATCATTCACAAAGCCATCCCTCACACTTTGTGTTTTATTAAATATTTTGGCTTATTAATTTTAGCTACTGATAAGTGTCTAGGGTACAATGGGGGGCTATACATGTTTTATGTATATGTTTTAAATTAGCAAATGTTTCTATTTATTTCCTCGGTAACACTTTAGAATAGGGAACACTTATTCACTATTAACTACGACTTTTCCCTCAATAAATTCCTAATTTGCTGCTTATTAATAGTTAGTAAGGTAGTTGTTAAGTTTAGGCATTGGGTAGGATTAGGGATGTAGAATAAGGTCATGTAGAATAAGGCATTTATATGTGCTTAATTAGTACTAATAAATGGCTAATATTCTAGTAATATGCATGCTAATAAGCAACTAAGAGACCCTAAAATAAAGTGTTACCATTTCCTCTAATAACACATTAGATGCCTCATCAACCTGTACATGCTAAACATATATGTAAATATGTTACAATTAAATAATTGTTTTTCCCTTACTCTTAAAGCTAATAATGCTACTTCCCCAACAAACACCACCATTTCAGATTTTGATGAATGATGTTGGATTTAGATAACTTCCACACAGTTCTAACAATCCCTCTGATTACATCTGGTGTTTACTGCTGTTTGTTGTGGAAAGTGTGGCCTTTGCTTCCATTTAACCATCTCTAAATCCATTTCACAGAATTCTTCAGATTTTTTCAACGCCCATAGAATCTGTCTGGGCCTATTGTTGAGGAAGTCACATCATACATACACAAGAATGTTTTTGAATTGAAACACCTCCCTACAAGAGATGCATTAAGATGTGATAATCTACAACATATGTTAAATGTTTTTTAAATCTACTGTTTAATTGATTTCCGACAAGCATTGCAGGTAATTATATTTTTATGAAAACATGAGGGCTTGTCCACCTTATTTAGCAATATAGAAGTAGCTATTTTCTATAAATGTGAAAGACATTAGGTAAATAACTAGAACAGGGCTGTCCAAACTCGGTCCTGGAGGGCCGGTGTCCTGCAGAGTTTAGCTCCAACTTGCCTCAACACACCTGACCGGAAGTTTCTATGCCTAGGAAGAGCTTGATTAGCTGGTTCAGGTGTGTTTAATTAGGGTTGGAGCTAAACTCTGCAGGACACCGGCCCTCCAGGACCGAGTTTGGACAGCCCTGAACTACAAGAACAAGAAAGTGCTGTAAACAGTAAGACTTTTTGCGCTACAAATAGGTTTGTCTATAATTATGACAATGGATCAAAATAATATAAGAAAAAGTATAACAAGCTGTTTTGTACTGCTTGTTTATATATAAATATTTAATGTTTTAACCGTATTTTTGATTTAATAAATGCAGCCATGGTGACCGTAAAAGACATGTTCAAAAAAATCTTACTAACCTAAATTTTTGAATGGTAGTGTATTTAATGTACATTTAAAGTATATCACATTTAGGTGACATTTTGCACTTTATTCCCTATAATATTAAAATGCCCATAAGTAACATATCATATATGCATCATATTTAAATAGGTAAATATCACTGATAACATTTTAGGGAAAGTAGCGCTTCAACTTATGATGCTTATGATATTTTAAAGCAATCACCACTGTGCCACACCAGTAGTATTTAGGAAAAATAGCTTGTATCCTGAAAAGCAAAGCTATTTGTACAACAGCTGGGCTTGCTACTGAAAAATGTGGCAGTCAAACCTGTTAGAAAATGCGGTCAATCCCAGACACTGCTGAATGCAGCCATAGAGTATTGGGGCAGATTGAGAGTGACTGGTCTGACATCCTTAATGACTGTAAATCACTCCATAAAAATATGGATTACAGGCTTTGAGACTGTGCACTGCTGGTGTTTACGGACTCTATGAGTGATATGGTACACACACACACTCACATAAAACCCTCAGGTGGGCACACTGTTGCTGTGTGTGTGTGTGTCTGTGAGAAATAAGCAGGCCATGTGACAGCAGTGGCTGTATGTCCTGAGTGTTCCGCTTTGTGACTGTGTGCTTTCATGCTGTGCTAAGCCTCTCCGTGGTGATAATGGGAGACAGGGAGCGGAGTGAGGGGACAAATTCAGAATGAGAGGAAGTGATGAAGCATTCTGTCGGCCCACAATCCTGCACGGCCTCTGATGGCTGTATTTATTGCCGGCCCACTTCCACCTCCTCTCTGATAACACGCATTGACAAACTCGCTCTCCCACACTTGCTCACCACACACACAAAAAGAGACAGAAGACACCTCAACGGCAGCTGTGGAATGACACATATGCCCCCTCCCTCCTTCCTGTCTCTGCTTCTTGCTTTCTGTTTTCACCTCAAATCACCTCTCAGTGTTTCTTTCAAGGTCTGAACACAGTGTGAGAAGATGTTTATTCCTTCAATACAGTACAGTGTTTTTTACTTGCAAGGTGGTCTATAAAACATTAGGGCCAGATTTACTAAACAGGTCAAATTAGCGTTGGAGCGCAATTCCATAAAAGCGCCGATGGAAGGGGAAATTCTGCGGGTGATTTACTAACAATGCATGCAGAACCTGATTTTACTAAGTGCGACATGTTCCTGGATCAACATCTTTGCTGACCCTGGAACGACATTGTGATTAACCAATCAGATCTGAAGAACCAGTTTATAGTTTTTGTGAAGTTTAGGCCTACAATCAGTGTTTGGTGCTTGTACATCAGTGTCGTTCATCTATCATTTTCTCTGATTTTAGGGATTACTTATGGTTAAGGTTAGGTTTAGGTGTTGGGATATGGTCAAGACTAAATTTTTGGTTTAAAATGTTGTTCCAGGGTCAACAAAATATGTTGACCTAGGAACATATCTAACTCCGCAAAATCAGGACGTGCAACAATGCACACATTAAAAAACAGACGCAGCCAGATCATTTCCATAATGACCAGAGCAATCTACCAAGAGCAGCGCAAATTACAGCCTGTTTAAGACATGCTTTTTTTGGGCGTTAAATAATGGTGCAAATACCAGTAATTTGACATTAGTAAATTGCATTGCTTGATTCATTTTAATACTCTCCTCCCATAAATTTTGCATCTGAAATGGAAACTACAAATGCATAGGTAAGGTCAGGTGCAAAAATAACTGTGTCCACGCCTTTTCAGTTTAGTTCTGCAGGCAATTTTTATTGACCCAATCACTATAAAATAAAATAATAAAAAATTACATTTAATTTAATTTAATTTAATTGAATACAATTGATTAAAATAAAATAAAATAAAAACTAAATAAAATAAAATAAAAACTGAATAAAATATAAACAAAATATAAAACATAAACATAAAATAAAAACAAATATAAAATAAAATAGTAGTAATATGAGCAGCAGTAGTAGTACTTATAAATAACAATAATACATTTATAATAACTTATTACATACAATATTGTAATAATAATAATAATAATAATAATAATACATTTAATGTATTATTATTAATATTACAGCAATATGTATTATTATTTATTATTATTATTATAATCATCATTATTTATTATTATTATTATTATCATCATCATTATTATTGTTGTTATTATTATTATTGGCCTTTTTTTATTACTGCTATTTTAGCCAACTCTTTACATTTTTGTGCACACACCAAACTGTGGCCAGTCCATGGGTACAGTCTGCCAGAAAGACTTTTTTCTTTTTATTTGAGTCTTTCAATTAAATCTTTTATTTGATTTATTTATTTAGCTGTCTGTTCATTTGCTTAAATTTGTTTAACTAGCACAACGAGTTCCAAAAATGGTCACTTTTAAGTTTATCGCTCTCTCTTTTTGCTCTATCAGTCTCTCTCAATTTCTCTCTCGGTGTATTTTCAGAGCTCATTTTTATGGTGAAGGTTTTTTATTACCCATGTTACATTAGGGTGATGTTTGATCCATAATTGACCTCAAATTTTTCTCTTGTTCAAAAAACAATTAATATTATCAAGGGTCACTTGTACAGCACTACAACTCTTTCAAACTGTGCTTTTATTGGCCTCTTCTAAACTGCCATGCCATTAAACATAAACATTTAAATGTACAGTCTATCCTAAGTTAAATTAAATGCATTTCACATACATTTTTTATGTTGTTTGTGGAATGACTGCTGAAATAAAAGTATTTCATATTCAAAGTAAATCCAGTTACTACTTAACTGCAGAATATGTGCATATGCTATCCATTAGAGAACATCTATCTATGTGTGTAGTACTTATATGACTTCATTAGCAGGTTTCAGTACTAATAGCACTTGCTTCAAATATTTATTACATCCTGAAACATTGGGATTGAGTACATTTTATAAATAGAGTTGTGTCCTATTGCCCCTTCCTGTCCAGTCACATGATTAGCAGAGGAACAGACAGCTGTCTAATTGTGAGTGACAGACTGATCAACCTGAGTTAATCAACTGCTGTGTTTCTTATATGAGTGACCTGTCAGTCCATCCAGTCATGATGGAAGCCTCTGTGGCAGCAAAACCTGAGGCTGGAAAGGTTTAACAGAACTAAGCTGTTGTTTAATTACCATCTGAGAATTCAGATACATCTGTTTTGGCCAATCAGATCACAAGCGGACTCTGCTAAATACAGGTTTTGTGATGACCCCACTTTATAGTCTTATTTGGTGTGAAAGAGAAATATCATGTTTCCAAGTTGAATGAAATGAGAAATTACCAGCAGCATTACAAATTGGTGTTATTTTTTTTTTGTGAACTGTGCAAAGCAAAGAAAAATATTTTTAAATTGAAAAATGTAGGCAAATATAGTCAAAACAAAAATAGTCAAAGTAAATATCTCCCAGGATCTGAGTGAGCATGAGCAAGAAGCAGCAAAACATTGTCTGGGCTCAAAATCAAGAAGCACATAAATGTTTTATTGCTGCCAAAAGTAATTAATCTTCCCGCTCTATGGAAATTAATCGGATTATTTGGCCACGTGGCCCTGCAAATTTCATCTTCCATCTCATTCCTCCCGCAGGCTTGGCCACCTCGCCCACCTCAGTCTCTGCTTCAGAAACAACGCAATCTTTTTCAGCGGAGACATCTGTCATTATCTCCACAGGTCCTCACACTTTCTTCTGCACTTTTAGAGTTTAGCTTGCATATCCTGCCTGGATCTACAGAAATGCCTAATAATAAACTTTTAATCATATGAAATGTTTAAAACTTTGCAAAGTTTTTCGCTTAACGGTGTAGTTAACTTCAAATTGGAAATTGTCATTTATTCACCCTCATGTCGTTGCATACCGGATACTTTCTTCAGTGGAACAGAAAACGTGGATTTTTAAATACCTTGTCTTCTATTTTCAGTATAATGAAAGCGAATACTTTTTGCGCCTGCCAAAATGTCAAAAAAGCACCTTAAAATGATCATACTGTAAATGTGGTCCATATGAGTCATATTTTGAAGCTATGAGGCATAAGAAACTAAACTAAAATTTAAGTTGTTATTCACTAAATGATTTGGAATTCATTTGGGATAAGCACACACATTTTCTTGACTATTATTATTATTAGCATCTATTTTAAATTAGTATGTATGTTGTATGTGTACATGCTGAATTATATTTGTACAGCATGTTTGTCTACTTTATTTTATTTTATTATTTTTTATTTATTTTTGTTGTTTGTCTTTGTGATTTTGAATTAAATTTTATTTGATGCTGCAAAAAATAAATAAACAAACAAAAATTGTATAGGGACAATAAATATGATGATTATAACTGCTCCATATCTTATTTGTCTTTTTTATTTTATTTTATTTTTGTGTATTTGTGTAAATTAATTTTTTAATTGTGAAATTAATTTTATGTGACGCTGTAAAAAAAACTGCCCTGTGTAGAGACAGTAAAGATTATTATTATTGTTGTTATTGTTATTAGTGTTATTTACAACAGCAGCAACTACATTATTATTATTATTATTATTATTATTATTAACTCTGGACATTATGTGTAATATGCTTAAACTGTAGCTATTCGGTCCATGTGTGTGTGCTATATTGTTATTGTCACTATAATATATTGTTTAATCACTTTTTTTTGGCTGTCTATTAATTTGCTTAAATTCGTTTAACTGGCACTTCAAAAATTGTTACATTTAGTTAAATCATCTACATGAGGGGCATTTTAATTTATTTTAATTTATTGGTGAAATATCCCTTTAATTCCACATCTTTGTAAAAATGCAAGGATTGTAGCATGTGAAGTGTGATTTCTGTATGCATGATGTAGATGATGACATTTGATGCTGTATTCGTGACATGATGGTAGTGTAGGTGATTCCATTGAGCAGGTCTGCTCTCTCACTGTGCACGCTGTGTTGAGGGTGAGGGGGTCGACACACACTTTCCCAATGCATTCTTTAACCTTTTAACCATGTTACACACCCCTCACAAAGTTATTATGAATGTCAGCAGCCAGTGCAGATGACTGAGTGGTTCGCGAGGACTGATTCATGGCATGAGTAGTGTAACTGTGTCACAAGGGGTTTAATTCATGCTCGCACTCACACACACAAAGTACATGTCACTGCGGGGTGAAATCGTGCCACAGATGCCCCATATTAGTTCACACCTTCAGCACTTTGCTAATGAATGTAACTGACACACAGTCCCAGTGCACTGATGAAGTAGCACATGCACCTCTGTTAATTGCGCACCAGGCCCCAGGGGTTTGATAGGTCACAGTTTAGAGGGGTCAGGACTGACTTCATTCAAGTAGATCTATCAGAAAGGGAATCAGAATCAGAAAGAGCTTTATTGCCAAGTGTGTTCACACACACAAGGAATTTGTCTTGGTGTTAGGAGCATCCGGTACAGAAAATACAAACAAAGTGCAGACATACATAAAATGAGAGAATAGACAATAAATTATAAATAACAATAGTAATAAAAATATACAGAAAAATGATAAATGTCCATAGACAGAACTGTGAATGTGCATATGTGCTATTTACAGATGAAGGTTTAATGAGTTATTTACAGATGTGCAGTACTGAGGTGTGTTATGTTTTGTTCAGGTGCGATATGGCCTGGGGGAAAAAAACTGTTCTTGTGTCTTGGTGCACAGCGCTCTGTAACGCCGGCCAGAGGGCAACAGTTCAAAGAGAGAGTGGGCTGGGTGTGGGGTCCAGAGTAATTTTCTTAGCTCTTTTCCTCACTCTGGAGAGGTAAAGTTCTTGGAGGTTGGGTAGAGGGGCACCAATAATCCTCTCAGCAGTCCTGACTGTCCGTTGTAGTCTTCTGATGTCTGTTTTGGTAGCTGAACCAAACCAAACAGTTATAGATGAACACAGGACATACGCAATGATGGCCGAATAGAACTGTTTCAGCAGCTCCTGTGGCAGGCTGAACTTCCTCAGCTGACGGAGGAAATGCAGCCTCTGCTGGGCCTTTTTCACAATAGAGTCAATGTGATTGTCCAACTTCAGGTTCAGACTCGTCTCCGTCCTTGATGAGGCCGATGACTGTAGTGTAGTCCGCAAACTTCAGGAGCTTGACAGAGGGGTCCTTTGAAGTGCAATCATGTGTATACAGGCAGAAGAGCAGTGGGGAGAGAACACATCCCTGAGGAGCTCCAGTGCTGATCGTGATAGTCCTGGATGTGAGTTTGCCCAGCCTCACTAGCTGCTGCCTGTCTGTCAGGAAGCTGGTGATCCACTGACAGATGGAGGTTGGCACAGAGAGCTGTGTGAGTTTGTCTGAGAGAAGGTCAGGCATGACGGTATTGAAGGCCGAACTGAAGTCCACAAATAAGATATTGCGTAATTCCCAGTTTTGTCAAGGTGTTGCAGGATGTAATGCAGTCCCATGTTGACTGCGTCATCCACAGACCTGTTTGCTCTGTAGGCAAACTGGAGAGGATCCAGCACAAGGGTCCAGTGATGTCCTTCAGGCAGGAGTGTAGATCACGCGGGGGACGTGGAGGACGTGTCACCCCCACTTTTAATATGATGTAAATTCGTCCCCTGCACCATTTCAGGCAAGTGTGTTTGCATAGAGGTTTTCAAGAGACGGTGTGAATAAATATAGATTTAAATTCAAAGAGACAGGATTGTCTGTGCATGACCTGATGGTTTTATTCGGACCCAGAATAAGGCAAGATGAACATCACGGAGCGCAAGACACTCCATGCAGTGTATGTTTCATTCATACTCGAAGCCAGAGGGCACTCTCGCGCAGGAAGTCGTACCAGGAAATCCCTAATATGGACAAAAATGTCTATGGCTGTATAAAAACAGTAGTGTTGTTTTCACAGAAAAACAGAAACGTTTGGAAACATGAAGACATTAAACATATGATTGCAGCAATATATGGTTTATTTGTGTTTTTCAAGTCATCTCCAGGTAATAAATAAAGTATATGAACAATGCAGTGCTAATTGACATAGCATTCATTACAGTATAGAAACTATTCTGCCTTATTATGTGATAAAGTGTTTGTAGTATATAAACAAATCATTATTATTGATTATTGTCCAGCAGTGTATCTGATTTTTTAGCCAATTAAAAGCTAGAAGTAAGAGAAAAATTAAAGTTGCCTATATACTACCAGTCAAAAGGTTTTGAACAGTAAGATTTTTAATGTTTTTAAAGAAATCTCTTCTGTTCACCAATTTAGTACAGCAAAACATTACAATTTTGAAATATTTTTACAATTTAAAATAACTGTTTTCTATTTAAATATATTTTAAAATGTAATTTATTCCTGTGATTTCAAAG